>NC_056748.1:1134967573-1135267573 GCF_019279795.1 Protopterus annectens | reverse complement strand
TCATTTGGCAATCAATATATATATATATATATATATATATATATATATATATATATATATATAAAAATATACATATACATTTTGCATGTAAAAATAAATTTCTATTTTCATAACCTATTGTTAACAAAGATCACTTTTGTCCTTCTAGACTTCTTCAGGTCTGTGTACAAGAACCCTAAAAACCATCTATAAAAATATATATAATTGTATAATTAGTTAGTATTGTTATTACACATCATTTTGAATAAAGGGGAAAAAAGAACCAGAAAAAATAAAAATAAGAAACAATGTATGTATGATGATGGAAACAAAATATACACTTAAATTACAACTGATTTAAAATGGTATTTAAAATCAACTGGTAGAATAAAATAAAATAAAATACAATTAGTCATGTAAACAATGTGGCAATTTTCTAAGTTCCAGTGCACTTTTAATTGAACAGCAGTAGTTTAGTCCAGGCTTTCTAAAAGAGTTCAGCTTTAACTGCCACGAGTTCATGTTTCTCCAGAATATTCGGGATGTCTCCTTCAAGATCACCCATGTCTATGCGATCCAGGATCTGGAACTTAAAACCTGTGTGTCTTTTATGAAGAGAAAGGTGTTTGGCTCATGTATTATTTTTACATCCAGAGCGGATTTCTGACAGATGACATGAAATCCTTTGCTTGAGTTTATTTACAGTCTTGCCCACATAGAATGCATCACATTCATTGCACTGTGCCCTGTAAATTACTTTTTTAGTGTTACAGTCACCCCCTGCACTAGTTTTAATGATCTTCTTTAAATAACGGCAATAAAAACTATCACCTTGCTGTATAAATATACAAAATGTACAATTAGTTTCACATCTTTTAGTGCTTTTCTCATATGGTCTAGGTTTAAATTCAACAAAACTTTTAATGTTCCTGGCCTTCCTATAAACAAATGATGGGACTTCACCTAAGATGTTAATCAGAAAAGGGTTTCCTGTGACAATGTCCCAGTTTTCTTCAATAATATTTTTGATACTGTGATAATCCAAAGTGTATGTCAGGATGCAGCTATTTTTGCATTTGTTATTCTGTGGAAATACTTAACATTTTTCTACTGGGGAGGTTGAGGTGCTTCGGTCCTTTTCAGTTCTATAATAGGTTCCAGGATGTTTTTTAACATCTGACTTTCATAGCTTCTCACTAGAAAATCATTCTCTAAGTTTTTCAGGTTTCTCAAAAAATGGTTCCATCTCTGTGGTAATTCGAGCTAATCTATAGCCTTGGGATTTCACTACATTATACTTGGTTTTTGTAGGATGTAGACTTTTACTGTGGAGTAATAAGTTAACCCTCATTGGTTTTCTGAATAGATCAGTGGTGATTCTGTTATTGTTGATGTCCTTGGAAATCTGCATATCTAAGAAAGTGGTTGAAGTACAGCTATGGGAAGAGGTAAACTTCAGAAAGAGGGTTGTTTGATTGAGGTAAGTGATAAAACTTCAGGAAGGGGGTTGTTTGATTGAGGTAAGTAATAAAATCTCCAAGTTGCAAGGTGTCACCTTCCCATACAATAAAAACATCATCAATAAAACGTAAATAGCATGTGATATGCTGCATGTAGTCTGTGTTGTTTAACACAAAGTCCTCCTCCCATTTGCCCAGGGCTATGTTAGCTATGCTGGGAGCCATGGCAGCCCCCATTGCTATACCAGTTTTTTGTTTGTAGTGTTTGCCATTGAAAGTAAAGAAAGTGAAGTCCAGTACAAGATTAATGAGCTTGCTTAACTTTTGCAGTTGTGCCTGTGTACCCTGATTATGTTTCTTAAATGACTCCATAGCTGCTGTTATACAGTAATTGTGAGGGAGCACTGTGCACAATATTCCACATCAATAGTTAACAAAATACTGTCAGCTTCCACTGTAATGTTTTTTATTTTCCTCAAAAAAATCCATTGAATCTCTTATGTATGACTTATTCTTTTCTGCTAGAGGTTTCAGCAAGTAAACGGATGTGGCTTCAGTAAGGGAACCTCCACTTGCTACCACCAGTCTATAAGGAGGGTCTTCTCTGTTCTTGTGTGGCTTTGGTATTCCAAAAAAGTAAGGTAAACGTGGGCATGGGCTCCATAAATAATTATAAAGATTTTCAGTGATAACTTTTTCTTCCCATAATGTGGTGAGATTAGTGTTCCATAAATCAACCTGGAAGCCAAGGGAGGAGACGTAGGTAAACAAGCTAAGATGGCAGACAAATGTGCCTTGACTGAGGAATATGACAAGCCACTCTTCATTAATTCACACAGGTAAGACAAAACCACTGGCACCTCTACAGACAGTGGTAGTGTTTTTTAAGATACCAGAAGGAAAACCTCTTCCATTTGGAGACGTAGAATTTACTAGTAGTGAGATTTCTGGCTTCCTGCAGAACTTGCATCACATTCGCAGTGTAAAGTGTCTAAAGGGAAGTGAAGCCCGATCACCTACAGAGTCAAGTTTAAGGTAGGCATTCGTGGATGTACTAGAGTTCCTTTGTTGTGTGTGAGTAGGTCCATCCTGTGGGGTAACTTGTGTTGATTGCTCTTGGCTAAATGTAGAAGAAGGGGGAACCAATGCTGTCTTGGTCGAAAGGGGGTCACCAGCAAGATTTCTGGTTGTTCCCACTGAATTTTCAGCTGAACCTTCTGAATGAGTGGGAAGGGGGGGGGGGTATGTACAGAAACATTCCCTTCCATAGAAAATATAGTGTGTTCACCTTCCATGCCCCAGGATGTGGAATCCTGGCACAGTACTTGGGAAGCTGCCATGGGGGAGGCAAAAAGATCCATTTGAGGGATACCCCATCGATGGACAAGGTCCATAAACACATCCCTGTTCAACATCCACTCGTGGGATTGAGTTACTCTGCTTAGAGAATCTGCCATCACATTCTGAGCTAAGGGAATGTAAACAGGCTGGAGGGAAACCTGACTCTGCTGGGCCTATAATGCCAGTCTGAATACGATATTAAACGTTGTCCCTTTCTGCTTGTTGATGTACCAGAGGACTGTGGTATTGTATGTGAACCACCTTAGAACCCTGGTGAAATCCTGGATTTGAAGATTTTAAGTGCAAAGATCAAAGTTCTCATTTTCTTTATGTTGATGTGTTCTCTTGTCTGAGGAGGGGACCACACATCCCTGACTTTCCAGTTTTCCAGAGTTGCACCCCATCCTGTGTCTGATGCATCTGTGTACAGATTCTGGGTGGATCGATGGAAGTGGTTGAAGGGGTAAGGCCTGGGTTTCTAAAGACCTGGAGAACCCACCACTCAAGTTAGAAACAACAAATTCCAGAGGGTGAGTATTGCTTCCAAACTGTTCTCAGGAATGACTGAAATTTCCTCATGTGCAGTCTGGCAAAAGAAAGACTTAAAATAGTTGAGGCCAAGAACCCAAGGAGGTGCAGGAACTCCCTGGCGGTCAGAGATTGAAGTGGTATTAGGTCCTGGAAATAGGAAATGAGATAGAGGATCTTTTCTGAGGGTAAACAAGCTATTATTGCACCTGTTAGAATCCTGCACCCCAGGAAGACATGATCCTGAGAGGGGATTAGAGAAGACATTTGGATGTTGGTGGTAAACACTAGCCCTCTCAGAAGGGACATTTCATAGACAAGACTGTCCAAGAGTATTTTTGTGGATGGGGCCTGGAGGAGCAAATTGCCCAAATATGAAGATATCTGTATGCCCTGCAGTCTGCAGTGGGCTATAACAGGGGTTAAACATTTTATGAATACTCTCGGTGCCGTAGACAGAGCAAAGGGCAAAGCACAAAACTGAAAATGAGAGGAAGTCATAGAAAATCGAAGAAACCTCCTAAACCACTGGTGAATGGGGATGTGAAGATAGGCATCTTTTAGGTCCAATGACACCATGAAGGCCTGGGGAAGGATAAGATGGAGCAGAATGGGTAGACTCAGCATGCAAAAGGCGAGAACTTTTAGAAAAGTGTTTAAATGGGAAAGGTCTAGGATGGGTCACCAAGGGCCATCCTTTCTTGGGAACAGAAACAACCTGGAGTAAAATCTTTTCCCCTGTACCTCCTGGATACTGCCCTGGAAAAGAAGAGAGGACAAGACTAGTGGAAAGAATTCCAGTTGGTCCTGTGGGGGTTGCGGGATTCCCGTGAAGGTCGGATGGGTTTCCCGTACCATGAAGTAACCTTAGACTATGATGGAGAGAACCCAAGAGTCCTGGGTTGTCTGTTTTTAAGCTTGGAGGGAAAGAGAGTGGCAAAAATAAAGTGGGGTAGATGGATCTGGGGCCTGGTAGCCATAAACTACAAGGTTTGGCCTGAAAAGGTTGTTTCTGAGAGGGTGTGGAAGAAGTAGACGTAGAAGGAGCCTATCTCCTACTATCCTTCTTACCTTTATGTGAGAGAGATTTAATTGACTTTTTAACAAAGGTAGTTCTGTCTGGGTAGTTTCTCTGGAAGCGAGGGACAGGCAGACAAAAATGTGTTTTAGATCCTGGAGTTCCTTCCCCTTTTCCTGAACAGTTTTAAATAGCTCTACAGCTGCAGTGCCAAATGTCGGAGACGGATCTGGGGTCTGGTAGCCACAGACTACCAGGATTGGCCTGAAAAGGCTTTGTTATCAAAAGGGGCATCAATGAGCTTAGCTTTCATATCATCCGGTAACGATTGTAATCTAAGCCATGAGTACCTTCTTAGGACCAACCCCATACATGCAGCCCTAGCAGAAGCCTACACTACATCGTAACTACATTTGATTGAGTGCCTAGTAACCTGGGAGCAGGAATTAAGAATGCTGGAAAGCTTGGCTTTGTTGGGAGAATCTGGAAGCTCTGACAGGAGTTTCACTACATCTACCCTAACACCCAGGGAATATTTTGGCTGTGTGCATCTGATAATTAAATTGCTCTAAAGGCCAAGGTTGCAGAAGTATACATTTTTTCCCCAGCCCCTCCATGACCTTGTTCTCCTCAAAGGGAAGCAGGGAGGTGGATGGTAAAAGTTTGGAAGCTTTACCTGCTGCCACTGATATAGTAGCTGGGTCAGCTGAGGGTTACTTAAAGAACTTGGCATCCTCAGGAACCTTGTTAATCTGTCAGGGCACTTGGGAGCTGGAGGCTGGAAGTCTGGGCACTTGGAAGTGGCAGTGAAGGCATACAAGAAGGCCGGCAAGACTGGAAGGCTGGCTGAAGGATTAGGGGATTCCATCTGGAGGAGGTCATAGTACCTCATCTGAATCTCAGAATCCTGGCAGCAATCCCACTTAAAGTCCTTCATCTTCAGAATGGTCTCTCAAAAGGAAATCTTCTCCCCAGAGGAATCTGTACAGTACAGTTTTGTACCTACCATAAATGTAGATGTTCGAGTGTATACACTGCTGCAGTCATTACACTTGGGTTATCCTGCCGTCAGGCGGTTCCCCAGTCGGCCTGAGTTCCAAAGTCTTGGTCCGGCGTCAGTTGCTGTCACCTCCTCCCTGACGTCAGTGCGACAGGGGTATATAAGATGCAGCCGACACCATTTTCTTCAGTTTTTCTTGCCCCAGATGTCGGGTGCCCCCAAAAAGGTAGGCAATTCAAATTGCTAATATAACATACATAAGAAAAGCAATCAACAACTTTCAGTTACCAGAAAATACTCCCCATAGGTAGTAAAGGGTAGAAGACATAGGTACATACCAGCAAGTAAGAAGGGAAGGAGGGAGGGTAACCTGGACTGCAGCAGTGTATACACTCGAACATCTACATTTATGCTAGGTACAAAACTGTACTATGTTCATCATGTTACACTGCTGCAGTCATTACACTTGGGAAGAATCCCAAAGCTGAGGTAGGGCGGCTGGTTCTATAAGGCATTAGGGGTGGCTATAAGGCCCTGCAGCACTGTAGTGGCAAAGCCAGCTCTGGATTTAGAGTATAGAGGCAGATGGTAATGCTTGGTGAAGGTATGTACAGAACTTCAAGTTGCTGCTTCCAAAATGTCCTTGGTAGGTACTCCTCTGAGGTAGGCAGTTGAAGTGGCTGCTGCCTGGTGGAATGAGACCTAATGCTGTTAGGTACAGGTTTCCCATGGTGTATATAGCAGAAACGTATACAGTGTCCTATCCATTTTGAAATAGTCTGTTTTGAAATGGCCTTTCCCTGTGCTCCTGCAGCATATGCTACCAATAATTGCTCAGTTTTTCTGAAAGCTTTGGTTTTGTCCAAGTAGAAGCGCAACTGTCTGTGAATGTCCAAAGAATGCAGAAGTCTCTCCCCTTTTTTCTGTGGATTTGGATAAAAAGGTGGCAAGTGAATAGTTTGGTTTAGAGCCACACTTGATACCACCTTTGGCATAAAAGTAGGGTTTGTTCTTAAAGACACCCTGTCTTGGTGGAAGATGAGGAAAGGTTCCACTGCCATTAGTGCCTGTAATTCTGAAACTCTTCTTGCTGATGTTATTGCCAGGAGCAGAGCAGTTTTCCAAGAGACATATTTTAAATCCACTGTGTTAGATGGCTCAAAGGGAGGTAAAGTTAATTTTTCCAACACGAAGTTGAGGTCCCAAGTTGGAGTAGGTGCTCTACGGTGCGGTCTTATGTTTTTAGCCCCTCTGAGGTATTGTTTTAGCAAGGGATTAGAGAAAATTGGTGGATCTGTGTTGTAATGAGCAGAGATGGCAGAGGCGTGGATCTTGATGGATGAAAAGGAGAGGCCTTTGTCCAGCATCTCAGTTAAAAATTATAGTATCTGAGGAATATTTGGGACAAGAGGGTCAAGGCTGTAAGCCTGGTTCCAGGCACAGAATCTTTTCCATTTATCCGAATAGGCTTTCCTGGTGCTAGGCCTTCTGGCTTCCAGAATGACATCCCTAACAGCTTTGGAGAGAGGCATTGCTTGCTTGACTAAGGAATTTTTCATGCAGTCAGGTTTAAAGTCTTTACCTGGCTGTGAAGTATCTGGTTGTTGTGCAGAGTCAAAAGGTGTGGGATTTGGGGCAAAATCCAGGGTGGTCCTTGTGCTAAGTTCTTTAAGATTGGGTACCAGTGCTGGCGTGGCCAGTCTAGAGCAATCAGGATCATCTTTGGCTCTTCTTGCCTGGCTTTTACGAGTACCTTTGGAAGGAGAGGTAGTGGTGGGAAAGCGTATACTTGTAGGTTTTTCCAGCTGAATGAGAGGGCATGCACTTTCCATGCTTGTGGGTGGTAAGTCCTAGTGCAGAATTTCTGCAGCTGGCAGTTCATTGGGGATGCAAACAGATCTATGTCCGGGCTCCACCATTTTTGTGTTATCATTCTGAATATTTGTGGATTCAATTCCCATTCGTGGGGATCCATCATGTTTCTGCTTAAGTCGTCTGCCAGTGTGTTTTTCACTCCTGGCAGGAATTGTGCTTGCAGATGAACTTGATAGGTTAGAGCTGTGTTCCACAAAGTCGTGGCTTGTCTGCAGAGGGGATAAGAGTGCCCCCTTGCTTGTTTATGTACCACATAACTGTGGTGTTGTCTGTCTGTAGTAGTAGTTGTCCTGGATGCAAAAGGTCCTTGAAAGCTATAAGGGCATTTTGTACAGCTAGCATCTCTTTTTGATTGATGTGAAGATGCCTTTGTTCTGCGGGCCACTTGCCCTGGATACATTTTCCTGCCATGTGTGCTCCCCAGGCGTAATCCGATGCATCTATTGTCAGTGTTTGCCTGGCTGTGGGTTGCGTGAAAAGCTGTCCCTTGTTGAGGTGAAAAGCTTGAGCCCACCATCGAAACTCCTGTTGGAGGCAAGGAATTAGTAGCATTACTGTTTCCAAACTTTGACAGTGTTGAGACCAGACACACTTTAGGTACCATTGTAGTTTCCTCATATGCAGTCTGGCATATGGAATTAGTAGTATGCAAGATGCCATGTAACCCAAGGCCTGCAGAATTTTTCGTGCAGGGAGTTGGGTCCTTGTTGCCATCAATTGAAAATATTGAGTCAGTTGTCCTTGCTTGTCTGGCGTGAGGTAAGCCATCTGGACCGTTGTATTCAAGCTGGCACCCAGGAATATTATCTCTTGTGAGGGCACTAGTTTTTGATTTCTTTTCGTTTACTGTGTACCCTAGGCAATTTAATAACTTTTTTACAAACCCCAGATGCTTTAGAAGAATGTCCTTGCTCAATGCTTGAATCAGGCAGTCGTCCAGGTACGGATAAATTTGAATTCCTTTCTGTCTGCAAAATGCAATTACTGGTGCCAGGCACTTTGTGAAGACCCTGGATGCAGTAGATAAGCCAAAGGGCAGTGCAGAGAATTGGTAGTGCATTGAACCAGCTATGAATCTGAGGTATCTTCTGCAGTTTTGTCTGATAGGGACTTGCAGGTATGCCTCCTTGAGGTCCAAAGTTACGAGCCAAGCTTTCTTGTCCAGCATGGGAAGAAGCTGCTGTAGTGTCAACATTTTGAATTTTGGAACATCCAGGTAAGTGTTTAGAGAAGAAAGATCCAGAATGAGCCTCCAGGCTTGTCCTTTCTGGGAACCAGAAAGAGTCTCGAGTAAAATCCTTGTCCTTGCTCTTGTGGTTGTACCTTTTGAATAGCTCTCATGTCCATGAGTGCTGTAATTTGTTTTTGAGCCTCTGCCCATTGATTTGGTGGCAGATTTGGCACTCCTTTTGACCTTGGCAGAGTGTGAAAGTGGAACCTGTAACCTTGGGATACAATGTTGAGAACCCATTTGTCTTTGGTGATCATATGCCAATTGTGATAGAAAAGTGCCAGTTTTCCTCCCAAGGGGGCTGCCAAGAGAGAACTGTTTGGGCAGCTGTAGTGAGAAGTCATTGGGGTTTTTATTTTATATGGTTGGGCCCTGTCTTCCCGTTGTTTCTGGGTTGATGCACCCCATTGTCGAGGCCTGTAAGGACCTTGCGGTTGACCTCTACCTCTTGGACATCTGTATCTGCCCCTTTGAGGTCTGTCTGTAATTGGAAAGGACCAATTCTTTGTTGGCCAATTTCTGCTAAATCGAGGAGGCTGAACCTGTAAGAAATCCTTCACCGTTTGCATAGATTTTGCCTTATCCTCCATTTTCTTTAATACCTCTTCTGCCTTAACTCCAAATAACACATCCTGCTGCAAAGGTGCATCCAATAGTTTTGCTTTAACATGATCTGGCAACGTATGTTCTTTTAACCAAGCATGCCTTCTAATGACAGAACCTGTAACTGCTGCTCTACAGGAGGCCTCTAAAGAATCAAAACCATATTGCAAAGTATGTTTTCCCACTTGTTCAGCTGCATGCAATAAATCCTGCATTTCCTTAAAATTAAGAGGATCTGAGTTAGGAAGCATTTTTTGTTTCAACTGAGACATCAAATATTGCTGATATTTTAGCATGTGAAACTGGCAATTTAAAGCCCTCATTGCTAAAGTTGCAGATGTATATACTTTCTTCCCCCATCTGTCTAATGCTCTGGAATCTCTGTCAGAAGGGACTGGATTCTTTGCTAATAAGGCTTTAACCCGTTTGGGGCCCTGAGAAATAGTTTCAGGATCAGCAACAGGACTTTTATAAAGAAATTTGTGAGAGTCAGGGACTCTGTAGTATCTGTCAGGCTTAACTGGGGCTGGAGGTAAAGAATCAGGATTTAAGCTGGATTCAGTATACACATCATCCACAATATCTAACACTGGCGGAATAGCAAGGGGTCTGTGTTGAGGTAATAAAAAGAAGTCTCTGAGCCTTTTCTTGGATTCTGAGTAATCCTGGCTCTCCCAATGGAAATGCTCCCTCATGGTATGTAAGGTTTCCCCAAAGGAGTAGTTCCTCAGGCGGAGAGGCTGATGGAATTGATTCCTCAGCATCAGAATCCTCATAAGGGGGTAAGGAGTATCCTAGGTCTGAGGAAGAATCTGAAGAGATGGATACCTGGTCGGATGAGTCATAGTCTGCATCCTGTCTAGGCCTTTTATCAGGAGGGGGATGGGACCTCCTGATCAGAGTGATTAGGTCTTCGGCCATTTTGAGCATTTGTTTCTTAGGCATGGAGGCCTGTCCTGGTGAATGTTGTATTTGTTTCTTTGTATTTAAAGGAGGTTTAGACTTAGCAGAAGATTTAATGGTTAACTGAGTAGGTCTGAAAACACCCTCTGAAGCTACAGGTTGTTCAGCTACTCCGGATCCCTCTGAAGGATTAGTCTCGGTAGGCTGAAATTCTTGAGCATCCGAAGGCCCTGCAATCTCCACGTGGGAGTCGGAGGCGGCCTGTGGTTCTAAAGTAGCGGTCGTCAGGGGCTGTGAAGGCACCTAGCTGAAAACCGGAGAACCGGCGACTGGCCTAGAAGAGGCTTCGTCGTCAGTTTTGGGCCTCGGATGCCTGTCCTTGTCTTTGTGCTTTTTATGTATTCCAGTCGTCGGTAGTTCCGACGGCATGGTGTAATTGAATTTTCGGCCAAAATAATGTTGGGCAAAATCAAACCGATGTTTAATGGTGCGCTTGTTAAATCTAGCACAAAACCGACAACCAGTGACATCGTGGTCTGGGCCTAGGCACGGGATACAATAAGAATGGAAATCCTTATGAGGTATTTGCTTCCCACAAGAAATACAGTTATTAACTTTTACTGACATCGGTCTGAGTCAAGAAAAAGTTTCCCCAATGGGGTACTTAGCTTTGTAGAAGACTTCGGTTCTGGATTCGGAATGAAAATCTCAGGAGTCGGCCGACCGGCACTTGCGAACTGCTTTTGCTTCGGGCACTGCGCGACAAGAAAGACTGAAGAAAATGGCGTCGGCTGCATCTTATGATGCACTGACGTCAGGGAGGAGGTGACAGCAACAGACGCCGGACCAGGACTTTGGAACTCAGGCCGACTGGGGAACTGCCTAACAGCGGGATAACCCAAGTGTAATGAAAGCAGCAGTGTAACACGATGAACATCATTAGATTCCCTCCTCTTGGGAGTCATAACCCAGAGGAGAAGCAATTTGAGTGGAGTAGGCCAGAGATTCATCCCTGATGAATCGTCTTCCTCAGAAAAGACATCCTCTGCAGGCCTCTTCAAAGGAGTAGAAGAAAGGGCCAGTGCCAAAAAGGAAGAGGCTGACATCTGGCGGAGGGACTCAAAGGCATTAAAGAGGACGCGAGTAAAAGCCTGCCAGTCAGGAGTTTGATCAGAAGCCTGGTCCGGAGCAGCCGGAGAAACAGGTTTAGTTTTTAGCTTCTTCTTCTTAGGAGCCTCAGCTGCCAGGCAATGAAAGTTAGAAGGGCCTGATGTGGGGCTGCATTCCATAAGGTCAGTAGGAACGGCTTCATGTACAACAATCTGCATCACACCGCGCGGGCCTTCAGAGATAACCAGCTGTGCCACCCCCCCCCCCCCCCGGCAGCAAAATCAGACGCCTGCGAATCCCTCTGGGACGTGCCTACAGATTCCTAGATAGTTTCCACTGTGGTACCAGTTGAAGGAGGCTCTGCAGATGCCGCAGCAGCCTCTGTTGCCTACCATCAGCCTCGGGAGGGATGCCTGGAGTAGAGGGATCAGCCGTAGGATCAGGCCAAGGCTTCTTGGCCTTCTTGAGTTGTGGCTCTTCTGAAGGGCCCAATGTCGGTTCCCTGTCTCAAACTAAGCTTTTTAGGCACTGAGTCTCCAAATATAACCTAAGGGACGCTAGGTGGCTATGGAGGGTTTTAGGAACAAAGGCCTTCCAGATAGCGCAGGACGTACGATCCTGGTCTGGGCGCCTTAGCAATATAAGCAAAGCTCGTGGGAGTATTTATGTGGAATTTGCCTTCCACACTGATACTTGCCCTTCCTAGCTGATATGTATGTACTCACAACAAAAAAAAAAAAAAAACACAGTAGCCAAAAGAAAAAGAGAAAGTCCCAATGGGGTACTTATCTGAGGCACAAACGCAAGTTCTCTGGCGAGTGACGACTGGAGCTAGCAATCGGACAGGTAGCAGAAAAGTTCTGAGGCAGGTACGTGCTGACATCCTCCTTATACCCAACTTCTATTTATGGCCGACGTACGCTGAGTGATGTGTGCTGTCGCACATACCCTGCAGTAGCATTTAGACTTTGGTATACTGGCTGGACTTGCGAGTCAGCCAGAGGTGGACTCCCCCATGTTATGAATACTGCAGCATATGAATAGAAGGATATTTATTGCTCCTCTGCACACTGCCCTGGTTAGACTCCTTATAGAATATCATTCACTCTTTGGCATGCTTCTTGCCAGGCAAATAAAAAAAAACTTGAAGAAATGCAGAGATTCCTAAGTATATCAGACCTCAAATATCTTGGTTATCAGGAAAGGCTACAAGCACTGCCCCTGTACTCTGTGTTATATGGGCTCTTAAGGACAGACTTGTGTAATGCTTTCCTTACCATCAAGGACTCTATTATCTGAGACATCCTTTTTCTCAATATACCAAATAGTGCAGTCAACACTAGATCAATTCACATTGGGTGATAAACTAAACTAAATGGAGAGATAAGCTCATTACTTAGTGCCTTTCCTTGCATGTCAAGCAATGTCAGTCCATGTAGTCTTTCAAACACAGCTTAGACAAATGGGTGGATGCCCTAAAATACAATGCAAGACTTAAAGGCTTCCCTTCCTTGAAAATGTTGTTAGAGATTGAGAGAATAGTTATTGGCAAGGCATGCAAAAAATCTGGTAGACTAGTCCAGTATTTCCTATGATTCCTATGACTACCATAGCTGTAGATGTTTGAGTAGATTCATTGTTGTAGTACTGACTCTTGGGATTTCTTGCTCACAGGAGCTTTGAGGCTAGCATGCATACAAACTGAGGAAGAGCACTGGCCTGAAAGCTTTGTGCATTTTACATAAACAAGTTTGCTATTTATTATTACCTACCTAGCGTTTCTGATCACTGGATTTTACCTTCTCTTTGTGAATATTTTATGCCTGGGGTGACAGTTAACTTCAGAGCTGGTCCTAGCCATTTTTCCATGCATAGCCATAGCTCTCACTCTCCCTCTTTGGCCCAATAGGATTTCATCTTTTTCAACACCAGTAGCATAAGGGGTAGTCAACAACTTTAGTCTGGACCACACCCAAAACTGCTTATAGTCCAGAGCACAACCTGCTCAGTGCTAGAGCAACCTGGTTCCCAAGGGGCTACAGGAAGCATCTGGAGGAGAATCTATACAGGGAGGGGAGGAAGGTAAATATGGTACCCAACTCTCATCCCACCCGGATATGGATCAGAAGCAAGAGGAGATGGAGGGAGAGAACAGGTACCCCCAACAGTGAATCTACTTGAGCATGTACATGTATGCTAAGCTCCTAACAAGTTCACCGTGCTCTTCATAACTCTTGCTGCAGTACAGACTCTTGGGATGACTCTCAGAGCTGGTCAATGTAGGTGGATGGCGTGTAATAGCAACAGGAAACACCAACTCCTACAGGATTTTGGAGGCAAGCCCTGCCATGTCTGTAGTCCCTAAACTGTAATGCTTGGCAAAGGTGTGGAATAATGGCATGAATAGAGACCCTCCCAATACTGTTGAGGCATCCATGCTCCTATTAAAAGTGAGCCCTGACCAAAACAGGGACTTGTTTTCTATGATGCAGATATTAAAAGTCAATACAGTTACCAATCCACCTGGAAATGCTCTGCTCATAAGTTTCCTTTCTCTTCCCCTTTGGAAAGGCTACAAAAATGGTACGACTTTCTGTTTGTGTTCTATCCAGGTAATATCAGAGCTGCCTGGGTACATCAAAGGAATGCAAAACTTTTCTACAACTTCTGAGATGATGTGAAAACAACCTGCAGATATTTTGCTTGGTTTCGAGAGAGTTTCGTCATCACTTTATGCAATAATCCCACTTTCGTGCCCAAAGTGACCCTGTCCCTAAGACAAATCAAGAAAGGTTCTGTACGTGAGAGCCTACAGTTCAGAGATCTGTATAACAGAAGTCAACCTACCAATAAAGCAGTTTTCACACGCCAGCTTCTTGGTGGGGGCTGAAGCAGATGACAATGTGAGGTTTTCTAGCACAAACACAAAATAAAAACTAACAGTCTCCAAACAATGGTAAAACACGAAGAAATGATACTTAAAACCACGGTTAAACCAGAAGACAAGCCTCAAAGCAACTCTTTAGTGATAACTCTAGTGATAATGTAACTATTTCACACTTTCATCAATAGCAATAGACTTCTTCAGAAATAAATTACACAAAAAAATTGTGTTAGGAGGTGAAGGACAAACGGTTTGTTTTTTTAGATGTACACAAACTGGGACACCAGTAACAATAAATTTATAAGTAAATTCAATTGAAAGAGTACCTTTTCCAAAAGTAATCTTCACTACAGAAATAATCATCCTAACTATACAAAAAACAACATACCTAGAGGCCCGTTTATAAGAGCCTATAGCATGACAAGTGAAGACAATGACTTTTTGGAAGAGGTGAACTTCATTACTGTCTTGTTTAAAGAAAGAGGCTGTAGAGTAGAAATGTTAAATAAAAATGCTCAGGAAATTATTTCAAAGAGATGTGAACAATCTGAACCCATCTTAGTTAAAGGGTTTCAGCTGAAAGACAAGGGAAATTCCACAGGGGAAACAGCCAGGGCTAAATATGCCACAGAAATGTCTGTAGATAGCACTGATATCAGCCACATTATATCTAACAAGTGGAAGATTATAGAAAGGAATAGAGACCGAACTGACATCCTAGGTAAACAGCCTTTTTTGTTTATAAGAACGGTGACATTAAACAAATGCTACATGACCACACTAAAGTGGAGGCCCCACATACCAGCAAAAACAAGGGCACTTTTAATTAAGTGTGATACTTGTACTGCCTGGGGGTTTATATATGAAGGGCCCTACGTGATGTTAAAACATTTACAGTACACTACAGAAATACCTGGAAGATATACTTGCCAGACTAAAGGGATAGTAAACATAGCTTTTTGTTTAAGCTGTCCTAGTTACTATATAGGAATGAACAGCGGGAGGTTGGGCACTAAGATAAAAGAACATCTTTATGACATTAAAACAAAGAATGAAAATAATGCTGTATATAAGCAAACCGTTAAGTGCAATAATTATAAAAAGTTTATCTTTGCAGTGGTAGAACACATACCTTATGATTTAAGGAAAGGAAATTATAAAACTGGTGGAACAAAGAGAAACTGAATAGCAAGTAAGATTAGAATCAGACAAACCACCAGGTTTAAATGACACCATAAATATTAAATGTTTTCTGAACGACCTTAGGTTGGCTATAAGAGTTTAGAAGTTAAAGGGGCAATTAACATTGGAAGTGTTTTTAATTGCATGTTTATTGTGATTGGTTAACATGATTTTATTTTAAGTATTTAAGCTTATGTATTTTGTGCAATTTATTTCTGAAGAAGTCTATTGCTATTGACGAAAGCGTGAAATAAAGTCATATGATCACTAAAGGCTTGTCTTCTGGTTTAACTGCGGTTTTAAGCATCTTTTCTCGCACAAACTTTAAGTCCCATGGAGGAGCTAACTCTTTCCTTGGGGGCGGGGTTAAATGGGGGCTGCTCTTTAAAGAATTGCTTGATAGGCAGCCACAAGTATGCAGGAGGATGTAATGGCAGATAAGCAGATATAGCCAAGGCATGTACTTTGATAGAACCCTGCTTTGAAGAGATCTGACAGATGAGGACCAAAAAAAGTTGTGCTTGGATTGGCTGCTATTCCCTGTTCGGTCACCAATGGAAGAACCCTGTCTACTTAGCTACATCGGATTTCCTGGTGACAGGTTTTCTGACATCTCTAAAAATGTGTATAATATGTTCTAAGAAAACACATACTTGATGGAGATGTACACTAAATTATACATCCTGCCAACCTCAGGGTCCTCAGGTTGAGGGTATAACAACTAAGCCCTCTGCCCTGGGAAAGGAGGTCTACATTTTGGAGAAACAGTAGGGGTTCTTCCCCAGCCAGACTCAGTAGGAAGGAAAGGAGATTTCTAGCATACTTGGCCACCTTTTTTGGGTCCTTTTGCAGAACACCTTAACCTGTCTATTTTTTGGAAAAGTAGAAAGAGCTATTTTCTAACCTACTTGTGGGCCAAATCCAGAAAGACTTCTCTTTTTAGCATCCATTTGTTTGGATGTGATGAAGAATTCCTTAGTCTGTCTGCCAAGATTCTGTCCCGTCTGGGAATGTTCAGGGCCATTGGGGTCAGCCTTGAGTCCTAGCCCACCTCCCAATTCAACAGGGTAAGTAAGAGTGGATGGGGCATCCTTGTTTGCTTGTGTACCATACAACTGTAGGATCTATTTTGATCATCAGGGGTCTTAGATGCCATGTGTATCTGAAGGCTCTGATTGCTGGGATCACTACTACAGTAGTTTCCATTTGTGTGCCTCCTGGACATATGCTGGCCACAAACACCCTGCCCCATCAGATCCCCTGAGTGGGTACTCTAAGTAGTATCTGATTCATCTGTTGTCAGTACCTGGGATATCTGCATTCTGACGTTAGCTCCCTTGTTGATCAGTTTAATCACGGTCAACGATGAAAGCTCTATTTTAAGTAAGGAAGCAAAGGAATCCTTGTTTATAAGTAGTGGCAAGGCTGGCACCACCTATTCCTTGGGTACCTCTGGGGCTTCTTTATGTGCAGTCTAGCCAGAACCATTACAATAATGGATGATGAACAGCCAAGGAACCTGAGGATATGCTGTTGAGACTAGTAGCCTGGTTGAATTGTGGGGAGAGGAACAGGATTTTATCTGAAGGGAGAAAGCCCTTTTACCTCCAGAGTCCAATACAGCTCCCAGGAAGGTAACCAGAGTTCCACGAGTTAGCTGAGATTTCTGGAGGTTTAAGGATAGGACTACCCTCTGAAAGCAGTTCATGGTAATCACAATGCTTCTCTGTAGTGCCAGTAGAGGAGGTAGCCTGAATCAGGCTATCAGGTACATAAGGGTAGATGTGTATGCTCTTTGTCCTACGGAAGACAGTCACTATAGCCAGGTACTTTGCAAACACCCTGGGGCAGTAAACAAGCCAAAGGTAAGGTAGCAAACTGGCAATGGTAACCCCCTGCCTGGAATCTTGGGAAATGTCTTCCCAACTTATTGAAGTATTGAGGCACACTTCAGATGCAGTGTCACCATTAGGGCTCCTGGTAGAATCAAATGTAATGCTTTTTTACAAAGTCAGCATGCTGAGCTTTAAAACTGCCATGGATTTGTTAAAATTAAATACAACCTGAATGGGCCTCCAAGACCTTTATAGCTAGGAACATTCTGGAGTAAATCTCATTATTTTGTTTGTTTTCTTTTTGTGGTGCCAGTCACATGAATCCCTGTAGTAGGACACTTTCCTCTAGAAGAGCCACTGGATTCCTTTGTTATTTGGGTTGGGTTACCAATGAATATATATATTTTTTTAAATGCTAAGCTGTAGCCTCATCTTACTACCTTTAAGAACCATCTATCCTGCATTATTTCCCCCCACTGTTCTGAAAAGAATGAAAGCATGCCTCCTAATTTCATTGGAAAATGAGGGAAGAGGGCGGTGGGATTTCTGAGGAACTGAGGAATGGAGAGAGTTGGCTTCATTTTGGGTACCTGGGTCTTAGAATCACAAACTTTATCTCTGGATTTGCTTTCCACTTTCTGATAAACATTTCTTTTTTGTGATTTTACTTTGCTTGGGTGAGAAAGGCCAGCTTTTATATGGGTAGTTTCTGATGCATCTTGGTGGTGGGGATTGAGAGAGGTCTTTAACAGATTAGTTTTCCCTTCTACTCCGACTTTTTGAACACTTTTTCACCATGTGACCCAAAAAGGAGCTCCTTATGCAGAGGTAAATTAAAGAGTTCTGCCTTGACATGGTCCTCAACCATGTGTCCCTGACTAGAGACCCCACGGCAGCTGCCCTACAAGATGCATTTACTGCATCACAGCCACACTTCATGGATTGATAAGCAACCTGAGAACAAAGATTGCACAAGTCCTGTATCTTCTTCAGACTCCTATCCTGTATCCCCTTCTATTTTCTGTCACAATCATGCATGGATAAACTCCTGGTATTTGAGCATGTAAAACTAGCATTTGAAAGCCATAATGGCCATGGTACCTGAAGTGTATGTTTTTGTTCACCTAAAGTCAAAATCCTACTTTCTTGTTGTTTGTAATGGGATTCCTGGACCCACCACTGAGTTCCTGCAGATGTGCTTATGGGACTAATGGACTCTATAGAAGAGGTATGGCTTCTCAGTGGCAGGGAGTTGGGAGTCTGGCTGCAAGGATGAATCATAAAAATCATCATCCAGGATGCCATGGACTGAAAGTATGGGCAGGGCGGCCTATGCTCAGGTAGACTCGGAAATGTCTATACCTGACCTGGGCCTCAGAGAACTCGTCTCCAACTTGAAGGATTCCTTCTTTCTGGGAATGAAGCCTCCAAAGAACAGGTTCTCAGAGTCAAGGAAAGATACAGGAGAGAAATGATCAACATAAGATCAAAAGGGGATTCCTAGAGCAGGACATTTTCAGCCCCTGACTGTCTGGATTTCATAAAATCCTGCACCAGTATGAAGAAAAATCATGTGAAGTGACCAGAGAGCATTCCAGAGAGCCATCTCTAGGGCAAACAGATTACTGGTAACTTGGGTTTCATTCTGGGTGCAGAGTATGAGTGGAAGACCTCATACTGCAGGTGGCCAACCACAACCTGAATAAGGTCCACTTTGACCTCTTCTCTTACACAGATCTGAAGGATGCTGCTGTTACCCTCAGTCCCCAGCATTTTTGCACTGAGAGCTGGGGGGGGGGGGGGTCAGCAAAACAGCTCAGGACTACATCAAAAAGCTGGTTTTAGCTTTGTGAGGCTGTGGACATAGCCAACGATGTGGTAGCTTCTAAGGGAGGTAATACCAGAGGCCTTGGATTTCAGTCATCAGATCTGAGGGCTGTAAAAACACTTCATTGTTATTAAATATTTCTATGTGGGGGGGGGGGGGGGGGCAGTCAGGCACAAAAAATCTCAGCCTCCCAAATGCTCTTCTCACTAATGTACGTCTCCTTGCCCTTTGCCTTATGGAAAGGAGTGTTACTGCTGCTGCCTTTGGAAGGAATGTCTCTATGCTGCACTGTTTAGCATGTGCTGAATATCTCCAAGTGTCATTAGAGTCTGGACATTTGTTCAGCAGACTAAGTAATTTAAGCTGTTATTAAGGCAATGTGCAGAAACTTACAAGCTTGCTAAAAATCTGTGGCAAATGAAGCGCTCAACACCAGTGAAGCTTTTTTTCAGCTTGTGTGCTGAAAACTGCAGACGTACAAGTACTACATGAAAAAAACTTCAGGATAATTCATTTTTCTATCTGTTCTGTTAAAAAGGGGGTGTTGAAGTGTCTTCTATTATGCTGAAATGAAGCAGAGTTTTTTTTTCACAATGAAACAATAAGAGCTTAATACTGAAGTGAAAGGGTTTGATTTGTCCCTGAAAAAAAAAAATGGTCAGACTTAACTCATTTCCTCCAATGGAGTTCTGGAAGTTTGCACTGCAACTTTCAATGGGTGGAGCCTAAACTTTTTGATAAAATCAAATTATTCCCTCACATTTTAAACAAATGTTCATATCTCTGGGACCATAGGGGTTACTAAATAAGTGTAAAATGGCAAACTCTTCAGCACATAGTTATTTCTACAGTGATGGTATTTTTAGGTTCTAGGTCTTAAATTGGACTTTATAAATCACAACAAACATAGTAACTATTAAGACTGCAGTATGTGCAACCACTCAAATTATACACACACTGTCTACGGCATTTTATTCATCTGGATGAGTGCTTTCTTATGAGGCTAAGCAGTTCTGACTATGCTATTTGTTTGCAGAGATATTAAATTTATGACAATCTAAATTAATATAGTTTTGTTTGCCATTGTGTGAGCTTTAAGACGAAATCTTCTAATGCCTTGTATGTAGCATAGTTTTGGAATTATTAATGTAAATATGAAGCAGTGTTTGATGCCTAGAGGCGTCAGTAGGATATGTTTGAAAAACACTTGGTGTCTCTGGGCTGTAACGAGGTAATAAAAACTTCATTATACTGCATAAACTACATGGACTTGTACCTTACTTGCAAAGTATGAACTATGAAGGTTATTAGCGGCAACTTGGTTGCACAACACCTGCAATTTGTTTTATACAGCTTTTCTTGAAACAATGCTACCAAATGTTGAGTTCAAGTGGATTCCAAATATTACACATTTTTTTCAGTAGCAATTTCACAGTTATTCAGTTCTTTTGTAAGACTAATTTGTCTTAAGTGCCACACTCTTTTTGAAAAAAATCTTATGAAATGACTGCTACAATGCTGAAAAGTCATGTGGTGCTGTTAAGTACATTCCTTTGCTCTCAATATATACTAGGACTGCTTAACTTTAGTCTGAGGGCAGGGGTGCCATAAAACCTCTAAAATGTATTCATGCTGGTTTTCTGTGGCTAAATACCGCCAGCTTTTTCTCTGAATAGAGAATTCAAGTACATTTCAAATGGCTCAGTGATAAGTGTTAATCCCCCACAGCACTTGCTTAGTCAGTTTTGCTCTCAGCTGAGGTAACGTCTGTGCAAAGTCTGTGTGGTTTCCCTGGGCTAAGGTCTAGTGTTCCTCTAAACTACCTGTAGTAGGTGTGTGCCCCCCTGCTATAGGCCCGCGTTGTATCAGTGATTTGTCCCCTATCTTATACCCAGTGGGTGTTGAGATAGGTTCCTTCTTCATCAAACCCAGAATTGGCTGAAGGGGATATCTGAAAGCAAATGTACAGCACATCTCCATACTCACATGTAGACCTTTTGTGTTTAAAGTTTTAACGCTTTAGTTCTTCCATTCTTCCCTTCATTAATACATGTGAAGTATAACCTTCATCGTATAATATGCTATTCTACCTTCTAACCTTTCATTTTTTTGATCAATCTTTCTGTCTTTATTAACCTAACTGTATTACAATATTTAGCTCCATGACTATCAAAGTCAGCAAAGAACAGTTGTAAGAGATTCATCCCACAAAAACTGTCCATTATTCTAACAACTTGCATTAAACAAACATAAGGGAAACAAACACAGCTTTTAGGCTAAGGAGTGCAATATAAATTTTAATAAGATTTAACACCACTGGAAATATTAAACTACAGTACTTAAAATATACATATAGTGCTGCTCTGACACACCTCTCTCTGAACTTGCTGGATCTGTTTCTTCGCATCAGCAAACTTTTCTTTCAAGTCGGAATATTCTTCGTCCTTTACTCTGAGATTCAATCGAAGTGTCTGGATTTCTGAAGTATGTTCTGACTGCATGATCGTTAACCTTAAAATAAATAAATAAAGGTAGATTAACAGGAAATGGACAGATATATAGCCACAAGAGCTGAAATGTAGGGGCTGCAGTCCATAACTGCTATTTTTTTCTTCTGGTATCACCATCAGTCTAGTTTTTGGAACTTTCAACTCAGACACTCAAAGTGCACTTGCTCCATGCCAGCATACTACATTAATGTCACAAAGCCTCGCTAGAAGAGTATAACCAGCTCTTCTGCTCCCCAGTTTGAAACCCACGCATTAAGTACATTTGAAAAACCGAAATAAATTTTGTACTCGCCCAACTTATAACAGAGGTTATTCTACCAGCCAAATACAGTTACAGGAGCAGAGTAACAAGCATTCACTGCAGAGAACCTTCTAACAGGTCAGCTGATACAGCAAGTAAATATGCTTAAATTCCTGAATTTAAAGGTTCTTCTTAAAGGAAAATCCACCTTATAACTAAAAAAAACTTACTGTTTCACTGTTTCCAGAACTATTTTAACGCAAACTCACTGACGGCTTCTTATAGAATTTTAATGTTTTCTGAAAAATGGCTGCCAGTGGGGCCCACCATATCAATGTGACTTTGTTTTTCTTCAAAACTTTCTTTTTCCCATAATCCATTTAAGTTGGCTTTATAGGAGTTCTGCAACATATAAGAACGTAATGGAGTATTCCCATATTATTGACATATAATGGGATTAGGGTCCAACCTAACACACTCATAATGGGCGACTTTAACTACCCCTCCATTAACTGAGAAAACTACTCATGTACCAATACACTTGCCCAACATTTCCTGGAATTCATTAATTCCAATGCCCTGGACCAGCTAGTTCTTACCCCCACTAGAGGTAGCAACATCCTTGATCTGGTCATTACTAACATGAGCGACCATTGCTCTACACCAAAAGTCAACTTCTCCCTGGATAGATCCAACCACAAACTAATCACCTTGGAAATCCCCCCCACCCCCACAAAGGTACCCACCACGAAAACCTTCTCCAACGCTAACTTTGGGTTCCTAAAAACAGAGGTGGCTGACTTCACGGTACCCATGCAAATGGAGAATAGTTGCATGACTGCCAAGTCATACACCAATGCACTGTACGAGCACGTACAAAAATGCATGGATCTCGCCATACCCAATCGAGCCAAGACACACTCCTCCAAAAAAGAAGGAAGCCAATCTGGTGGTCCCCTGCCATAAACAAACTCTACAACAGGAGGAGGAAACTGATGCGGAATAAGGTGAAGTCCCAAGACTGGAAAAACTCCCTTATCAGCCTCAACAAAAAGCTGAGATGCCTCATCAAATCCTCTAAAGCTAGCAATGAAAACAGAATTGCAGAAGATAGTAGTAAAGGCAACCACAAGGCCTTCTATAGTTATGTAAAGAATCTCCACGGCAATACCCAGATTTGCTCCGAGCCACTGCACAATGGTACCTTCTATACAGAGCCAACAGATACTGCCAGTATACTGGCTGACAGATTCAGTGCCAACTTTACCCACCAAAGGACCAATCACAATACCAGTAGATTGCCAGGCACCCAGTACTACTGCTGCACAGGTTAAAACAGCACTGAGGCCAAGAATACAGCTTCTATGGGACCTGACAATATCCCTGGCTGTGTTCTACATGAACTACAAAGTGAACTGGCATCTCACCTGTGTGCCCTGTTCAATCACAGACTCACCTCAGGCTTTGTCCCTACTGAATGGCACACTGCTACAGTCATCCCTCTCCACAAGGAAGGAGCGGCTACAGACCCTTGGAACTATCACCTCATTAGCTTGACGAGTCTGATATGCAAAGCTACTGAATGCATCATCATGGACCTAATAAACAAGGATATAGGAAATCTCCAAACTCTGGATCCCACGCAGTTTGGTTTTGTGAAGGGTAGATCATGCCTGCTCAACTTGGTCGACTTCTTTGAGTCAGTTACCAGAGCTGTGGATGAAGGCAAAGTGGTTCATACAGCCTATCTTGACCTGGCCAAGGTCTTTGATACCATTCCCCACTTAGAAATCATAGAAAAAAAAACTCACTAAGTTAGGTATCAACCCCTATATCACTAGGTGGGTTGCAAACTGGCTCACAGATAGAACCCACAGTGTGAAATAGCTGACTCCAAGTCAGACCAGTCACGAGTGGACTCCCACAGGGCTCAGTCCTGGGTCCTGTCCTGTTTGGTATCTACTTCTCTGAAGTCCAGGCCAGCACGAAGGGACTCTGGCTGACAAATTTCGCAGGTGATTGTAAGTTGGGAGCTATTATTAACTCCCTAAGTGAAGGCCTCACTGAGACAAACGACTGGTGTCAGAACCATGGCATTAAGCTCAATGCCAAAAAATGTGTAGTCATCCCTTTGGGAAAAACCCAGTTCCCATGAATTACCACATCGATGGTAGTCCACTGAGCACACAAGGTGTTAAGAGAGATCTGGGAACATGGGGTGACAGCAACCTCTCCTTTGACCACCACACTGCCACTGTGGTCAGAAAGTCCTTCTATGTGGCACATCTCATTACTAAGGGTTTTGCATCCAAGAAAAAAGAGGTATTTGTCTCCCTCTACTCTTCCCTCATTAGGCCAGTCATTGAGTACAATGCCCCACTTGGCGTGTACCTCACTAGACACCTGCAACAAATGGAGAGGCCGCAAAAGTACCTCACAAAGAGGATCCTAGGCCGTAAACACTTGTCCTATATGGGCAGACCCAAAAAACTCCAACTATTCTCTGTCTCATATCGCCTACTTAGAGGTGATCTCTGCTTGACTTACAAAGCCATGTTTGACCCAGCTGTTAGAAATGCTACATCTAAAGAAATCCCAATCCCTCCGCATTACACGCTCAAGACCTCAACCTCATTACCACAATCAGCAGAATGTGCTGGAGGGACACGTTCATAACACAGAGACTTGCCCATGCTATGGAATAGACTTCCCATACATGTCAAACAGAGCACCTCACTGGCCTTCTTCAAGAGAAATCTTGATGAGTCGATGGGAAATAGAAAATTCATCCTGGGGATCACTCCAGTGGTTCTACTTGACAGAGGCACTGGGAACTAAAGTTGAGTGGCACAATGCCAGGGTAATCCTATGGGCTAGGCTTGTAAAGGCTCCAGGGCCATTAGCCTAGAACACACCTATGAACCTATTAGTGTCAGTCACTGTCATCTTATATACTGTCCTTAACAGGATTGTTTCTTTCATTTTTTTTATAGCCCTCATTTGTGTGCGTCTTGGGGATTAACGGCATACAAAGGAGTTACACAGCTGCAACCAAACAAGTAGCTAAATTGCAGGCCTTTATTCAAAGTATCTTTTAGTAGTCCAACATGAATTGACACTCCCCTCCCCTCACACTTTAGTAAATGTGCTGTCAATATACAAGAAAAAATATTTTCTGACTTTCCTCTAAATGTCACAGACATCTGTAATGCTACATTTAAGTCATCTTAAATGTTAGTCATAAAAACAAGTATTTAAAGCTTAGCATTTCAATGTTGTGATGCTGCCTATATAAATTTGTCAAAAGAGATGACAACTGCCTTTGAACCATTGACTGATCTAATTGCTCTGTTTTACTATGGCATGGCTACAATGGAAGCAGCTGTGAATTAGTTTAAGTTATCTTCCTCTCTGCAATAAAGACAGTGGAAAACAGTTTCACACCTCTCTCATTTTCACAGCAGCTGCTGACACCAGCAGGACTGATTACCCATTTAAGACTGTCAGCTGTACATGACTACAAATTGCTCTCTGTGATATGTCATACAGGTGTAGACAAATTCCTCTGCAAATTATGTGAGAATTTAAGCATAAAGACAAAGTGGGTAGTCTTTCTCTTTGATTCCAAGGCAAAGAAAAGTACAAGGAGGTTTCTGGAACTTGCACAATACTGGAACCATACTGGAAGAAGAAAAGCAACTTAAGAGTGGAGTTAAACTGTAGAAGGTGAAGTTTTCCTTAAAGGATAACTGCTGGGAAGAATCCCAATCAGTAAAACCTATTCCTCTGTCTCTAAGCAATTAGATCAGGATTTACCCATGGTAGGTGTTGTTTGATCATAAGGGCGAAGCCCGAGTAATTAAACAAAGCCATCCATGAATAAATCCTGATATATCCACACACAGGAGTGGATTATTGCTATTATACAATGACATTATGTTTAAGAAAGAAATTGCTTACCTTTCTGCAATAATGTCTGTATAATGGCACAGTCTTCTTCCACATTGTCTTCTGTGGGTTGATGCACTGCAGCACAAGCGTATGGGACTTGCGTTCCTACACTTGCACACTACATCAGTGTAGTGCAGGAGAAGCAATGGAGAAAAAAGAGAATGTCTTTTTTACGTTTAAAAAGTCAGGATTTTATAAGGACAAGTGGAGAAATACAAGGAAGATCAAGTATGTTTCGGTTTCTTTAGTTTTGCAGAACATCGCTGATATTTCTTGTATTTTGCTGTCCCCCAACATATGCCAGTAGAAAGTCTGGCTACTCAATGGCACTTCAGCAGCTGGACTTTTTTCATTTGGTATATGCTTGATTTACAACTAGCATGCTGATTGGTCTGTCCAATCAGCATGCTCGTTTTTGAAAAGCAATGAGCACTGATTGTATAAAAGATAAGAGCCTGTGAAAGACCTAAATGGTAAAGGGACAGCTGGTAGAGTATGGAGTAAGCCAGATGTCAGAAAATCCCAATTTCTTACACCCTTGTCCAAGCAAAAGTGCTTTGTAAAGGTGTGAAATGGTGACCAAGCAGATGTTGCGCAAATGGCTTCAAAGGCTACAGTCTTGAAACAGGCATGGCACTGGAAGCAGCCACACTACCAGCAGAGTGGTCATTGACAGTATTACCCAAATGGTGGATAGCCTGATAATGGAAAAAGACAATTCAATTAGCAAATGACTTGGATAAAGTTTGTTTAGCAGCAACTTTACACAATTCAAAGGAGACTTCTGTCTTGTCTTCCTGAAATCATGTACATAAAATACATCATTCTGATGAGAAATAAAATAATAAATACACTGAAATGGTGATCTATCTTATTACAATAAAATCAAAGTAACGTCATAAGGATTTTTGTGTGTCCAGAGAAAATATTTTTCTTTTTTTTTTCAATCTTTTTCTGTACCAAACAAATGGCAGAGGACTACATTTTCCTATGTGATAAAGAGACCTGTCTCCAAAATTATCTTGGTCAGGCAGGTCTTTTTTTCTATAGCTCTAGGAAAGAGTTGAACTGCAGCTGAGAAAACTCATCAGCACATTTATTTCCTCTGGCACATGAATAATCATGAGTGAGATGTCTTAATCTGCAGCTTACAGACAGACCTTCACCACCACCTCTGCAGGGAGGTTACGGCCGTTTGCCCGACCCAAACATGTGGGTGCTGGTCTCAATTCCCTCTGTAAAGTCTGCATGACAAACTAGTTCTACAAGCTCAAGTAGGTTTATTTGCAGCCCCTTATTATGTGGATGCAACACTAGATAAGGAGCAACCCAGGAAGAGTACTCGACCTACTACTAAGGCACTCATCATTAAGTGCCGATGGGAAAAATGAGGAAAGGGTTACCCCATAATGAGATTTCCAGGCACAGTCCACCACTTTACATTTTGCTGACAGAGGTCAGACACTAGCAAAAAGAGGCACAAAGACTAAAGTCACCGATAACTCAATTCTCACTGAAACACCATCTATGGCTGAGTAAATGACAATGTGAAGACAGTTGCTGCATAAGGGCAGAGATGTGCAAAATTGTCTGGACTTTCACCTCCCTTAGCAACTCCACACAAATTGAAATGGTCAAAACTTATTGGACCCTTCAAAATACAGGAATGTCCAACACTGAAGAACATTCAATTCCGATTCTCTGAAGAACATCCTAAGAGTAAAACCAAAAAATACTCCTCTCCGGATTTGGTTATTTCTGGAGCAAACAACCACAAAAGGACCCCCAAAGGCAACTACCAAGGACTCTCTTGATAGCGTTATCAGAAGCCAGTTGCCCGTGTAAGAAAATAAAAGGTGTCCCTTCCCCTACAACTCCATCATCATCACAAAACACCTTCTAAATTCTCTGGTTGCAAAGAGCAGAGTAAACAGTAATGCACAGCAATGAAAACTAAATAACAGCCACAACTAATAAAAGAAATGTCATGTAATGACACCAGACAGTGACGTGCTAAAAAGAGTCCATCATATCCAGTTCCACATTCAGGGTGCTGTTGACATCAAAATAATGCTGCCGTACAGAGTTTCCATCTAGCGTTAGACATTTTGCACATGCACAGTGAGTGTAGATCCAGTTTCCAGAATGGTACAAAGTTATTCAGCTGCACACACAATGAGAAAACTGTTAGAATAGAAACCTCAGACATACTCTTTCTCTCACTCTCTCAAAGGATGAGCAGGCTAAATAACTTCTTGGAGGAGTAGAGGCTACAAATACTCTATCATGACCTATTAGACTTCTCTAAGCATGAAACATGACTATTCAGGCCCCTGGAATCACTATTTAACCACAGCCTCCAAAAAGGCTTTGTGCCTAGTGGATTGAGAACAGCAACAGCCATCCCACTGCACAAAGGTGGACCTTCTACAGACCGATAAGTCTCACTAGTCTCATATGCAAAGCCACAGAAAGCATCATCATGGAAATGATCACTAATAACATAGGAAACCTCCAGTCACAGAACCCAAATCAATTTGGTTTTGTCAAGGGCAGGTCATGCCTACTCAGCCTGGCAGACTTCTTTGAGAAGATCACCAAAGCTATGGATGAGGACAAAACTATTCAAACTGGCTATCTTGACCTGGCCAAGGCATTTAACACAATACCTCACTCTCCAATTGTTGGGAAACTCAGGAGGTTGGGTATAAACTCTTATGTCACCCACCGGTTAGCTAGCAGGCTCACAGACATGACCCATGAAGTTAGAATAGGGGAGTCCACCTCTACAGAGGCCAGTCACAAGAGTAGTCTGTCAGGGATTAGTCCTGGGACTGCCCCTTTTTGACATTTACTTCTCTAAAGTTAAAGGCAATGTCAAAGGCCACTGGCTGACCAAATCTGCAGACGATCAGAAATTAGAAGCTGTCGTAGAATTCCCCTCCAACACTAATGTTCTCCAAGAAGGGCTGACACAGACAAATAACTGGTGTCAGATCCATGGACTAAAACAAAATATCAAGAAAGGCATAATAATATCCTTTGGGAAGTCGTTCATCTCTGACAACTATTATATTGACAACACACCCCAAAGGATTGACCCAGTAGTTGGGGACAGGCAGCAATCTAGCCTTTAACCGTCACATGTCTATAGTAGTAAGAAAATCATTCTATGTTGTGCAACTTATAAACAAAGGTATGGCATCTAGGTCCAAGGAGGTCATACTGTATTTAGCATTAATCAGACCCATCTTTGAGTATAATACCCCTTTTGGTATGTACATAAGCAGAAATATCCAACAACTATAATGTCCACAGACATTCCCATTAAAATAATACAGTGAGTAACATGTCTTATGCAGACCACATCAGAGTTTGATCCAGTGTATTCTGTCTCCTACAGGTTGTTGTAGGGAGAGTTATGCCTGGAAAACAAGACATTGTCAAACCCCACCCTGATGGACCTTCTGCATATCTGCAAAACAGCACCAGAATTACCCAGTTTACAGACTTAAACCTTGCCTGTGATAAAAATAGGACTTGATGGAGAGACTACCCCTTCTGTGGAACAGGCTGCCCATCCATATGAAGCAGAGTTTTTCCCTACCTCAACTGAACTGGATGGGCAACAGGAAATTAATCTCTGGTTTGGCACCTATATCTATACTGGAGACAGGCAGCCTGTAAACAGTTCATCTCCCAAGCCGCTACTTGTAAATATTTTATCTCCCAAGCCCCTGCTTACACTTATCAAAGGTAACAGAACTTGTCAGATATTTGGGATGCATGGCTACACTTAAAATTTCCTGAGTTGTCATTACCCTAGTACACATCTGGTTTGTGGAGGCTACCAGGTTCTTTAATGAAACTCCTTTCAGGGGAGGACCTAAAATCACCTAAAATTCAAAACATGGCCATGTGAAACAGAGTAAAACACACAATATATGGTTACATTCGCCAAGATGGCAAACTCGAATAACCAGCCTCCTGCCATCATACTGTGTGAAATCAGCCTTCTGGCACATTTCAGCAGTGGCAACAGAAGACTGCCTGATGCTAGAGTTATCACTTTCATGTTACATGGGGGTGGCTTCTTGAGGAAATAGCCTGGTCCTGAAGGAAAGACAGCCAGTAGTCAACCTCTATTTCATCTTTTGTGGGTCTTCCACTAGGTCTACACAAGATTGCACAGAACAATTTAACCTTTGAAGAGGGCACATTGAATGGCCTTACTAAGTCAGTATAAAACTATATATATATATATATATATATATATATATATATATATATATATATATATATATATATATTCCGGAAACACTCTGACCTAAACACCAGAGAGTTTTTAGAGCCTCTCAGGAGGCTGGTTCAATGGAGGGCTTAAACTGGAAAAAGAGGGACAGACAGACTAGTGATCTTCGACTCAAAGTGGCATATTAGAACTTCTTGTCCAAAGCTTTGGAATACTTGCTTGGTGGCAAAATAGAAATGAATTGTGGTCTTTGATCTGTACTGGACAAGTCAAACACCTACATTCAATCACAAAATCTTTGCTGGTGGACTTACATGCTCTATTTAAATCACGAGGCAAGCCAAAGTGATACTTTGGGAAGTCAAGTTTAGAAGAGTATTGCTTGAGCCTTATGAATTTCCCCCAGAGTTGGCTTCTCAGGGGCCCCATTTCTAGTACTACCCTCAGCATTGCTAGTTGCTGAAACACTGTATTCATTCCTGTCATTGTCGGGGGAAAGCACACAATGCGGGAGATATCACCATCTTTACAGCCAACTTGAAAGGATACAAGGTTTGAATGACGAGTGGTGTACAAATCACTTATCGTCTGATTTCACTTAATCTGGTAAACAAATCTCCTACAAAAATTGGCATCAGCTACTTTCTAAGGGTGTCATTTTGTGCGAGGTGACAGAGGCCTTCAGATTGCTATGGCTTCTCCACTAGACACACAGAATGAAGAACTGACACTCATAGCACTGTTTAAATGCTGCATGTGTCTCGCAGGCATTACATGCATTGCCATTATAAGACACGCTTAGTGGCCCGCTGACCAGAGAACACACAGGTTTGTGCTTTTCAGCAGTGAACAGTGGAAATTTTCAATGGCACAAACAAATACCAAAATCTTATATATGACAGTGGCAAAGGAGAAGTGCAACTGATGAGGTGTGAGCATAACTCTGAGATAAGAAGACAGATATTAAATTCTTTGGCCAAACATGTTTCTGAAAATACAGGTCATAATTTCAAGTTTAGAGTTATAGATATAATGACAAAATCATTTAGGAGGGGCGATATGAATGTAAAATTGGAAAATATGGAATTAAAATGGATTTTACTTTTAAAAGCTGAACATCTGCCAGGGCTGAATCAGATGGTTTCCATTAAACCTGTTTTAAAGTTAAAACAAAAAGTTGTTTAATATATGTAAAAATAGTATTAAGCATAGAAATATTACTGCATAATTCTAGGAATATAATGTATTTTTATTTTTGCTTTTTTATATTTGTGATATATGTCTTTTTAATGGTTTATTGTGATTGTTTTATTGGCTGTGATATTCATTTAATTGACGTATTTATACAAGTGGTATGCTTTATGGTGTTTATTAAGCACTGAGGAAGGGTACTTGATAACTGAAAGCTTTGCTGACATTAAATCGTTTACTGTCTGACGCTGGTGTTAGCCATTTGGCTTTGTGGATATTACAGATTTTTAATGCTACACCTTCACTCCAGTTGGTCTTTTGGTTTGGTGCTGTGTGCCATCCTAAGCCCAGTGTCTGTTTTCATGAGGTCTGCTGGTAGGGGGTGCACAAAATACCAACTGCAGGAGCTGGACATTAAAAATACTACTGAGCTGGGGATACCAAGAAAGGCAACTCAAAAAATTATTCACAGGATATGGAGTTTAAATTCAGATCACAGTTTCTAAGAGAAGCACTGTTATGCCTTTATATTTCCGCATTTCTCGCAACATTAACACACAAGTGTTCAAAGAACATATTTCTTAAGATTTGGCCCAGAAAAAATGTTGTAATATATGATGGGAAAACTACTTCTAAGTAATGCACTTACTATTAAAGAGACACCCATTATTTAAGTAGCTCTAAGACTGTAACATTAAAGTAGTTAATGATAGAAAAATGGGTATGTTTACTTCACTGGTCTATCAGTACAAACGTTGTCACTTCTCAAGCTATCACTGTCTGATAAAGTGCTCACCAATGCTGGTCTCCTATTCAGCATTACAAAATTTTCATCTCTAGCACCTTCATTTCTTCAGTCAAGAACTCCCTTTCAAGCACAGTAAAAAAAAGCCCCGTTCAGAAACCCTAAATGGCAAGCATTGCTTGAGGCAAATGGATTCTTAACCTCTGCAAAAGGTAGCAAGACATGACACAGCAGTTATTAAAAAACACACTTCCATCTATTATGAAAGGAGGGATACTTCTTTAAGTACTGTAACATTTCCCTTTTGACCTCTTGTTAACCTGAAAGTCACAAACAAGTGTACTGTCCTTACTTTGAAAGAAGTATGATTGCATTTTGTAATAACAAAAACAGAATAAGTGCCTTCAAAGATCCTGGGAAGGTAGAAAAATGTCAAACAGCCACTTTAGGATTACCCTGAAAAAACAGCCAATCCAGTGGGACTGTGTCCTGCTTTTATAATGTTCAACAAGTGTTGAAACACCATCGAGAAGTAGCTACCATTAACATTATCTGCAGGCACATTTATGAAAATTTGTCAAGTATTTATTATTTATTTATTTTACATTTGTTGACCAGGATGGTCCGACTGGATACATGTCCATTTTCAGCGGAGGCCTGGGGAGAAAAGCTCCAACACAGAGAATATATAAAGACAAATATAAGTGTTACAGAAATATACAGGAGTACAGTTTCTACATTTTGGGAGTATGTACAAATATGTTACATATAATTCTTGTAAAAGTGTTTATAAGCAATCTAAATACAGTGCATCAGATACCATGGTACAGTTTTTATTGAATACACAATTAAAGTCAGAAGATAGGTACTTATAGGATGTAGTTATAAAGTGGGTGAGGGTGAATTATTAGTTGGGTGCAGAGCATGATCTGCCCTTGTCAGGAGTAAAAGTTTGGAAGACGATAGCAACTTGCATGGCTTATCTGAAGACAGTGAAACAGGAGGATAGAGAGTACTTTTATACAAATACTTATGATCCTCAGGAACTTTACAAAATCTGTCTGGCTTCTTAGAGGTCAGAGGGTGAGAGTCAGGCGTCTGAGAAGCTGCTGCAAATGTATCCAAACAGGCAGCAAAAATAGGAGAGACTGCAGATGGACTAGGCGAGTCTATTTGCAAAAGTTCATGATATTGCTTTAAAACTTCAGAAATCTGGAAACAGTACCACTTGAAGTGTTCCATCATACAGACCACTGTGCCCCCAAAGATAATTCTTCAAAAGTAGGATCAAGAGACAATGAATTGTCTTAATTAGTCCTCAGGGCAAGATGAGAATGGCTCTGGAAGGAATATGCTAAGGATTCTTCACCAGAATCCAATTCCTCATCCGAGTCAGAATACCCAGTATTAGAAGGGGTTAAAGACCAGGGAGCAGATGTAGGGACAGACTACCCTTGTGGGAGTCTTCAGGGTCATTAGGGCATTAAACAGCCCAGGAGTAAAGTTCTTCCATACTCTGTGAGGATCTTTAGCCACAAAAGCCAAGCTTGAAAAGTACAGTTGTGTACCTACCATAAATGTAGATGTTCGAGTGTATTCACTGTTGCAGTCTTTACACCTGGGTTATCCTGCTGGCAGGCTACCCGCAAGTCAGCCTGAATTCCAAAGTCCTGGTCCAGCATCGGTTGCTGTCGCCTCTTCCCTGACGTCAGTATGCCAGGGATATATAAGATGCAGCCGACACCATTTTCTTCAGTTTTTCTTGCCCCAGATGTCAGGTGCCCCCAAAAGGGTAGGCTAAAAAACATTGCTTATAAAAAGCATGCACTAAAATAAACATTACCTTTATCTACAAGCAAATACACCACATAGGTTGTATAGGATAGAGTAGTACAGACAAGTCCCAGCAAAGAAAGGGGGATGGTGGGTGGGTAACCCGGACTGCAACAGTGAATACACTCGAACATCTACATATATGGTAGGTACACAACTACACTATGTTCATTGTGTTTCACTTTTGCAGTCATTACACTTGGGTTGAATCCCAAAGCTGAGGTTGGGCGGCTGGGTCTAAATAGAATTAGGAGTGGCTATGAGGCCCTGCAGAACTGCAGTGGCAAAGCCTGCTCTGGATTTAGAGTAAAGAGGTAAGTGGTAGTGCTTAGTAAAAGTGTGCACTGAAGTCCAAGTTGCAGCCTCCAAAATATCCTTGGTTGGTACTCCTCTGAGGAAGGCTGCTGAGGTGGCTGCTGCCCTAGTAGAATGTGATCTAATGCCCTTAGGCACTGATTTGCCATGTTGTGAATAGCAGAAATGAATGCAGTGTCCTATCCATTTTGAGATAGTCTGCTTTGAGATAGTCTTTCCTTGTGATCCTGCAGCATATGCCACTAAAAGTTGCTCAGTCTTTCTGAAAGCTTTAGTTTTGTCCAAGTAGAAGCGTAGCTGTCTGTGTATGTCCAAAGAATGCAGAAGTCTCTCCCCTTTATTCTGTGGGTTTGGGTAAAAAGTAGGCAAATGAATGGTTTGGTTAAGAGCCACGCTGGACACTACCTTAGGCATAAATGTTGGGTTTGTCCTTAGAAAAACCCTGTCTGGATGGAAGATAATAAAAGGTTCCACAGCCATTAATGCCTGTAACTCTGAGACTCTTCTTGCTGAAGTTATTGCTAGGAGCAGAGCTGTTTTCCATGATAAGAATTTTATCTCAGCTGTATTGGCTGGCTCAAAAGGAGGCAGTGTGAGTTTTTCCAAGACAAAATTGAGGTCCCATGCAGTTATTGGTGCTCTCCTTGGAGGTCTTATGTTTCTGCCCCCCCCTGAGGTACTGCCTAAGCAATGGATGTGAAAAAATAGGTGGGTCCATATTGTAATGAGCTGAAATGGCAGAGGCATGGATCTTTATTGATGAGAAAGATAGGCCTTTGTCCAGCATCTCAGTTAGATGTTATAAAATCAGAGGAATATTTGGATCAAGCATGTCAATTCCTTGTGCCTGGTTCCAAGCACAAAATCCCATCCATTTTTCTGCATAAGATTTTCTGGTGCTGGGCCTCCTGGCCTCCAAAAGAACATCCATAACCGCTTTAGAGAGAGGTGTATTCTGAATGGTTACACTATCCGCCATGCAGCTAGATTTAGGGTTCTGAGCTGGCTATGCAGGATTTGATTGTTTTGTTGCGTCAGTAAATGAGGAATTTGAGGCAATGTCCAGGCTGGGCCTTGAGACAAGCTCCTTAGGATTGGGTACCAGTGTTGGCGTGGCCAATTTGGGGCAATTAGCATAATTTGTGGCTTCTCTTGTCTGACCTTTAGGAGTACCTTGGAGAATAGAGGCGGTGGAGGAAAGGCATATACTGTAAGGTTGTTCCAGCTGAATGACAAAGCATCCACTTTCCATGCTTGTTTGTGATAAGTCCTTGCGCAGAATCTCTGAAGTTGGCAGTTGTGAGGGGAGGCAAAAAGATCTATGTCTGGGCATCCCCATTTCTTTGTTATGTTGAAGATTTGTGGATGTAGTTTCCACTCGTGAGGATCCATGAGGCTTCTGCTTAGTTCATCTGCCAGAGTATTTGTTTTTCCTGGCAGGAATTGTGCTTGCAGGTATACTTGTTAAGTCAATGCTGTGTTCCACAAAATTATGGCTTGTCTGCAGAGGGGGTAGGAATGTGTGCCCCCCTGCTTGTTTATGTACCACATGACTGTGGTGTTGTCCCCATCTTTATTAGCAGCTGTCCTGGATGAAGTAGGTCCTTGAAGGCTGTGAGGGCATTTTGTACAGCTAGCATCTCTTTTTGATTGATGTGAAGATGCCTTTGGCTTGCGGGCCATGTGCCCTGAATACATTTTCCTGCCATGTGGCCCCCCCAGGCATAGTCTGATGCATCTGTTGTTAGTGTCTGCCTGGCTGTGGGTAAAGTGAATGACTGTCCCTTGTTGTGGTGACAGGCCTGTGCCCACCATCAAAACTCCTGTTGCAGGTACGGAATGAGTGAAATTAGTGATTCCAGGCTGTGGCAATGTTGAGTCCAAACACTTTTTAGACACCATTGTAGTTTCCTCATATGCAGTCTTGCATATGGAATTAGCAGAATGAAGGATGCCATGTAGCCCAGAGCCTGCAGAATTTTTCTTGCAGATAACTGGGTCTTTGTTGCCATGCTTTCGAAGTAAGTTGCCTTTGTTTGTCTGGCGTGTGATAAGCCATCTGGGCAGCTATATTTAAGCTTGCACCCATGAATATTACCTCTTGAGAGGGTACTAGCTCTGATTTATTTTCGTTTACTGTGTACCCTAGGCAAATTAGTAATCTTTTTACAAACGCCAGATGCTTTAGTAGAATGTCTTTGGTCTCTGCTTGAATAAGGCAGTCATCCAAGTAGGGATATATTTGAATTACTCTGTCTGCAAAATGCAATTACTGGTGCCAGGCATTTTGTGAAGACCCTGGGCGCAGTAGATAAGCCAAAGGGCAGTGCAGAGAATTGGTAGTGCATTGAGCCAGCTATTAATCTGAGGTATCTTCTGCAAGATTGTCTGATTGGGACATGCAGGTATGCCTCTTTGAGGTCCAAAGTTACAAGCCAAGCCTTCTTGCCCAGCATGGGCAGAAGCTGCTGCAGAGTCAACATTTTGAATTTTGGAACGTCCAGAAAAGTATTTAGAATAGACGGGTCCAGAATTGGTCTCCATGCTTTGTCCTTTCTGGGTACTAAGAAAAGTCTTGAGTAAAATCCTTGCCCCTGCTCTTGTTGTGGCACTGGCTGAATAGCCCTCATGTCCATGAGAGATTAAACTTGTTTTTGTGCCTCTGCCCATTGGTTGCGTGGCAGGTCTGGCATACCTTTTGTCTTTGGAAGGGTGTGAAAGTGGAACCTGTAGCCCTGAGAGACTATATTTAAGACCCATTTGTCCTGGGTGATCATGTGCCAATTATGTGAAAAAAATGCTAGCTTTCCCCCTAAGGGTGCTGCCAAAAGATAAAAGCTTGGCAATGGCAGAGGGAAGTCATTGGGACTGCTTCCTATATGGCTGTGATTTGTCTTCTCCGCTTTTGGAAGTAGAAGCACCCCATTGTTTGAGCCTGTATGAGCCCTGGGGCTGTTGTCTGCCTCTAGGGCGTCTGTATCTGCCTCTTTGTGGCCTGTCTGACACGGGAAAGGACCAATTCTTAGAAGGCCAGTTCCTGCTAAATCTGGGTGGCTGTACCTCTAAGAAATCCTTTACTGTCTGCATAGATTTAGCTTTATCTTCCATTTTCTTCAACACCTCTTCTGCCTTAACACCAAACAAAGTATCATGCTGTAATGGAGGATCCAATCATTTTGCTTTAACATGATCAGGCAGAGTCTGTTCCTTTAACCAAGCATGCCTTCTAATGACAGAACCTGTAACAGCGGCCCTGCAAGAGGCCTCCAGTGAATCAAAACTACATTGCAAAGTACGTTTTCCCACTTGTTCAGTTGCATGCAATAAGTCCTGCATTTCCTTGTTCTCAGAACATTCAGAATTTGTCAACATTTTCTGTTTTAGCAGAGACATTAAGTATTGCTGATATTTAAGCATATGAAACTGACAATTTAACGCCCTTACAGCCAAGGTAGCAGAAGTGTAAACTTTTCCCCCCATCTGTCCAGTGCCCTTGAATCTCTATCTGAGGGGACAGGGTTTTTTGCAGTAGAGGCCTTGACCCCTTGGGGACCCTGAGATATAGTTTCTGGGTCAGCAGCAGGGTTTTTATATAGAAATTTATGAGAATCTGGAACCCTATAGTATCTGTCTGGCTTAACAGGTGCAGGAGGTAGAGAGTCAGAAGACAGGCCGGACTCTGAAAATACATCATCTACAATGTCTAGAACAGGTGGAATAGGCAAGAGGTCTGTGTTGAGGTAGTAAAAGAAAATCTCTGAGCCTTTTCTTAGATTCTGAGTAATCTTGGCTCTCCCAGTGGAAATGTTCCCTCATGGTATGCAGGTTTTCCTCAAAGGAATAATCCTCAGGAGGAGAAGCTGAAGGAATAGATTCTTCAGTATCAGAATCCTCATAGGGAGGAATAAAATATCCCTGTTCTGAAGAGGAGTCAGAGGAAATGGAAACCTGATCAGAGGAATCATATTCAGTGTCTTGCCTAGGGCTCTTATCAGGAGGGGGATGGGAACCCCTGATCAAAGTAATTAGGTCTTCAGCCATTTTGAGCATCTGTTTCTTAGGCATGGAAGTTTGTCCTGGAGAATGCTGTACTTGTTTCCTTGTCTTTAAAGCTGTTTTAGTCTTTGTCTTGGATGCTGAAGTTGGCTTGATGTAAAGCTGTGTAGGTCTGAAAACACCCTCAGAAGCCGATGCCTGCTCAGCGGCTCCGGACCCATCTGAGGGATTAGTTTCTGAAGGCCCAATACCTTGAGTATCCAGAGGCCTAGTTGTCTCCACGTGGGAGTCGGAGGCGGCCTGTGGCTCTGAGGTAGCGGGTGTCAGGGGCTGCGAAAGCGCCTCACTGTGAACTGTCGACTGGCCTAGAACAGGCTTCGTCGGTTTTGGACCTCGGATGCCTGTCCTTTTCGTTTTCCTTGCGCTTTTTATGAACTCCATTCGTCAGCTGTTCCGACGGCATTATATAGTTAAACCTTCGGCCAAAGTAATGAAAAGCAAAATCGTACAGACGCTTAATAGTGCGTTGGTTAAATCTAGCACAAAACTGACAACTAGCAATGTCGTGGTCAGGACCTAGGCAAGGTATACAGTAAGAATGAAAATCCTTATGAGGTATTTGCTTCCCACAAGAAATACAATTGTTAACTTTTTCTGACATCGGTCTGGAGCAAGAAAAAAGTTTCCCCAACGGGGTACTTAGTTTTATTGAAGACTTCAGATCTGAAATTCAATTTCGAGAATCTCAGGAGTTGGCCGACTGGCACTTGCGAACTGCTTTTGCTTCGTGCACCGCGCGGCAAGAAAGACTGAAGAAAATGGCGTCGGCTGCATCTTATATACCCCTGGCACACTGACGTCAGGGAAGAGGTGACAGCAACCGACGCCGGACCAGGACTTTGGAATTCAGGCCGACTGCGGTTAGCCTGCCAGCAGGATAACCCAAGTGCAATGACTGCAACAGTGAAACAAGATGAACATCAATAGTGTTTGGTGAAGGTATGTATTGAGCATCAAACCACAGACATCCACTACAGAGATTTACAGAAAAAATATTGTGATAACTCACTATTTTCATGGGACAGGTACTGATTGTACAGCTTTCAAAAAGGCAATTGTCAACAGACAGCAAAAGATGACACAGCTGCTAATCTACTTAATGTTTCCAAACTGCAAGCTCTTTTCTTTTTAAGGAAGAGGAAATGAACTGGACCATCTTTGGAAACTCAGCCACACTCATCAAATAACTGAGTTACCATGATAGTGCACATTATATGGGGCTTTTCTGCCATCTGGGTTTCTACCAGAGCCAAGAAAACTGCGTTTGGGGAAACCTTCAGGAAAATCGAGGGCTTGTCTAGAGGGAGGCACTGTCTTAGCCACATGGAGGTGACAGGCACTGGGAACATTTTTTTTCAAGAAAAAATTCAAAGCTGCCAAGCTAGCAAGCTCAAATGACATATAGGCAAGCCAGCCTACGAAGAACTTGAAGTCCCACTCAGGAGATGAGTTGGACAAGAGAGTATGAAATGCAGTGCTCCTTTAAGGAGCTGCTGGATAAACTGGTACTAGACTAAACGGTAACTGACATTCCAAGGCCCGTTAGTCCGAGTCCCAGAGCAGTGAGACTGAATGACTGAAAATGAGGACTTGTGTACCCTCGGACTGCTGTTTCTGAGGATATTCCCAGAGGTATGGAGATCTCAGATTTGTTGTATACAAGTCTGAGGGTGCACAACAGCATGCCTCACTGCAAAACACAGTTTTAAAGAAGAGCGATGTTCTGCATTTGCTGTTCTCATGTGTTTACAGACTTTTCTGTATTTCTGGGGCTCACACTTTTAGGTTTCAGAACTGTAATAGGGAAGCCTAGTCCACAGTTCTGCCCTTCACAAGGTCATGATGCTGAAAAGGAACTGTGTAGGAATTTAACATAATGATGATGTTCAAGTAGCTCAGTGCTGCAGTAGCACTTACTAGTCAGACTTCTGCTACATGAGCCTGGATGTCTGTCCGGACTTCCAGACAGCAGCATCCTTCTTCCAAGCTGGTCAGATATCCACCCTTAAGGATGCCAATATGCTTCCTAGATAAAGCAGACATCCACACAAGCAGCTTTGATTTTTTTGTTGCACAGGAAAGCAACAGGACATAGAACCCATAAGGTAGGGCTCCAGGCTAGGGACTTTATGAACCTGGGTCCCCAAGCCTATTGAGATCTGAGCAGGTGTGAGGTCTTGTGAAGGAAGAAGGTGAATGGATAAATGCATAAGAAAGGGTACCCCACCCAGCCTTGAGACATCCAACAAAATTAAGAGTTGAAGATAAGAGGGGGGACTTGTGGTGCACAAGTGATCTACAATTATACTAAGTTCTTAACACGAGTGTATGGTGTTCTTTAAACTTGCTTGGATCTTAATATCGGGATTATTCCCAGAGCACACAAGGAATAAATGTGGTAGGACATGTTGAACTGAGTTATTACAAGCCCTGCAGAATGGCCATAGCAAACACAGCTCAGGCCCTGGCAGGAAATGTCTAGTCTGTTGTATTTACAAAAGGTATGGACAAATGACAAGGTGGCAGCTTCTAAAATGGACTGTATGCACATAAACCTAAGGAAAGTTAAAGCAGCTGCTGTCCCTCTTCTGTTTCATCACCACTAGATTGTTTGCTTAAGCACTGACTTTCAGGTTTTCTTGAGGTGAGTTGTAGTGTTGAGGTCCTTGATTTTCTCTGCATAGTATATCTGTTGCATGTGGGCTCCAGGGATTACAGGATTCCATTACTTTAGCTTTGGGGGGAGGGGGGTTCAAGACAGACGAATAACTTGACTGAAGAAAATCTGAGTCACTTCTTTTGGCATACAGGACAGATTTGTACTAAGGTTTATCTTATCTTTGCAGAACATTAGAAAGGGTTCTTTGCACATAAGGGCCCATAGTTCTAATACCATTCCATCTGAAGTGATGTATAACAAAAAGGAAGTTTTCCAAGTGATGAATTTCAGGAATGCAGAAACAGCAAGTTTTAAAGGACACTACATAAGCTTTTCCAAGACAATATTTGGGGCCCATGGAGGAACAATTACCTTTCTAGGCCATCTATCCCAAATGCAGCAACCCCTTACAGTGTGTTTATCAGACTGCAAAGAAGTAAGGGGAGGGATTCATCAGTAAAAGCCATGGCCTCAAGCTCAATGCCAAAAAGTGCATTGTCATCCCCTTTGGTAAAAACTCTGTACCCATGAACTACCACATAGGCGGTAGTCTACTTAACACCGGAAGAGTGATAAGAGAACTTGGGACACAGGTGGACAAGTAGTCTCTCCTTTGATAATCACATCGCCACAGTAGTCAGGAAATCCTTCTACGTGGCACACCTCATCACAAAAGGTTTCTCATCCAGGAAAAAAGAGGTCATTGTTCCCCTCTACTCATCACTCAGACCCATTATAGAGTACAACGCCCCTTTTGGTATATACCTCACAAGACATTTACAATAACTGGAAAAGCCGCAGAAATACTTCACAAAGAGGATTACTGGCCTCAAACAGATGCCCTACGCAGACATTCTTAAAAAACTCCAGCTTTACTCTGTTGCATATCGCCTACTCAGAGGCGATCTCTGCCTAACATAGAAAGCTATGTCAAACCCAGAGCTGTTGGACATGCTCCACTTAAAGAAATCCCAATCCCTCCGAGCTACACGCTCTAGGGACCTAAACCTTGTCACCACAATAAAAAGAACACGCTGGAGGGATAGATTCCTGCCCTAGAGACTTCCCATACTCTGGAACAGACTACCCATCTATGTCAAACAAAGCTCCTCATTAGCACTCTTCAAGAAAAATTTTGAGGACTGGATGGAAGATAGGAAATTCACCCCGGGGATCACTTCTGTGGCTCTGCTTGACAGGGGCACAGGAAAATATTTTCCTTGGGTGGCAAAAGTCAGGGTACAGTTTGGCTAGGCATATATAGGCCCCAGGGCCAATAACCTAGTACCTACCTATGAACCTATTGTAAGGCTGATGTGGCTAAAAGTTGAACCTCACACCTGAGACATAAGCCAAACCTGAATTAAACACCTCAGACAGGTACTGCATGCCTATGGACTGTGAAACTGAGAAATGGGCCTCATTACATCTCCAGCAAACCTTCTGGCCTTCTTAATGACAGACAGTAGGACCTCAGAAAACTGGTGCCTAGACAACACCAGGATTATATCTTCTAAGCTCGGAGCTCAAGAGTCTTTAGGCTGGGGTGTATAAGGGCACCCTTGCCCTGATCTAGGAGGTCTAGTTACAAAAGAAATGAGAGAGGTTTGCCCTTGGACATCTGCATGACGAAGGCGAAGCAATGCTGCCTGAGCCACAACAGAAGCATCCTTGATCCCCTCACTCACTCAATCTTTTTCTGCATAAGCTTAGAGAGAAGTGTGTGTGTGGGGGGTCTAAGTCTAAGGGAATGTACACAGAATGACACCAGTCCATTTAAATGAGAATGCAGCTATTGCTCAGATTTCTGTGTGTGTTGCTCTGGAGCAGAACTTCAAGTGCATAGAACGCCAAGAAGCACAGGGGTCTTTTTCTATGACAACTCACATGTGAACTGCTTTTGACACACACACACACACACACACACACACACACACACACACACACACACACACACATATACTGGGGATTTATCCACACAAGGTGGGTGCAGGAGGGCTTACCCCCTGTAAAAAAAAATTCAAAACTTAGAACCGAAGGCTGTCCAGAAATACACCAATGGATAAGACGACACAGGAAAGAATCCAATTATAATCCAAATTTATTCCACAACCAAGCGTTTTAGTCTGCGTGTAACACAAGACTTTGTCAAAGTATAGCGATAGGGAAACCATCAAGGCCAAAAGGGGCATTAAGGATCACCCTCACCTTGCTCTACATCATTTTCTGTAAGGACTTCAGGATAAGAGAAGGAGGGGGATATGTACATAGGAGGCCTGGGGACCAAATGTGGACAAGAGCATCCCTTGAAGACTCCCCCCTCCTGGGGGACTAGGGCAAAATAACTTCAGCGATTGGTGTTGTATGGAGTGACAAATAGATTGCAGCATGGTTGTTCCCGGTGGTTGAAAACCTGTTCCACGACTGTTGGATTGAAAGAAGAGATCACTCAGGAGGAAGAAGAATAGACCTGCTCAGTTTGTCTGCTAACAGACAGGAATTCCCCTGGATGGGCAAGACTATCAGAAAGTGAGGGAAGACTTATTCCAATCCCAAACCCTCATTGCCTCTTGACACAATGGATAAGAGACTGTTCCTCCTTGCTTGTTGATGTACCAAACCAGTGACGTCTGTTTGGATGGAAATCACATCCCTGAGGAGAAAGTCCTGAAATAACTGCAATGCTAGGAGGACTATTTTCATCTCAAGGACACTGATGTGAAGACAGGCCTCTATGGAGGTACCAAGTGCTTTGGACCATCCTTCCCATGAAAAGTCCCCTACCCCTCAAGCTGGGAATAGTACATGGTCACTATGGATTGGAGTGGGGCAGTGACCTTGTGAAACTAGTGGGGAATCCAGCTACCATTGAATATGACTTCTGCAAAATGTGGATGAGCCGCATGGAAAGGTTCATTGGATGAAAATGTATCGACCACTGGACTGCTAGTGTCCACTGAAAAACTCATGTAAAATCTGGTTAGAGGGACTACTGTGACAAAGGCTGCCATCAACCCTAGAAGACTTGATATTCATCCGACCAGGGACTTCTGATGGGAGATTACTATCCGTGCTTGATGTCAAAGGGTGAGAATCCTCAATTCTGGCATTTTGGCTATCTGCATTGTGTTATTCAGATGCATCTCAATGAACTCTACAGTTTGAATGGGCTGCAATTTTGACTTTGTCATGTTGCCAGTTATCCCCAAGTGGAAACAGAGTTGGAACAAGGAATCCATGCCATGAAGGCGAATCCTGGTGGAAGCAGTTATGAACCAGTTGTCCAGATATGGGAACACGATATGGGATCACTTGAAAACCCCTTTAGTCTGAGCTGTCACAACTAGTACACATTTGGTGATCATCCTATGGGGCTATGGTGAGACCAAATTGCGGAAATCTGAACCAAAAATTACCTTCTCCAAGCCAAAAGCGAAGGAACCTTCTCGAGTGTCTGTCCATTTTAATGTGATAGTACACATCCTGGAGGTCTATCAAGCGCATCCAGTCGTCCTTCCTTAATAGCAGTAGGATTGACTGAACCAAGACCTTCAGGAACTTGGCCTGATTTACATACTGGTTAGGTGACAGAGGTCCAGGATGGGCCTGTGCCCCATTTTTTTTTTTTTTGCTACCAATAAGAAGCTTAAATAGACTGTAGATCCTTGCTGGTCTGGTGGGATCTCCTGACTGCTTGTTTCTCCAACATCTTATTTATTTACTTACATACATTTGTTTACCGGGAAAGTCCGACTGGGCCAGAAGCCCATTTTCCGCGAAGGCCAGCGGAGAAAAGTTTCACAGAAATATAAGCAAAATACAATAATTAGATAGTACAATAGTATATATACAGTGAAATGCAGAATATACATAATCTGCTTAGTCTATACAAAGAAGTATTCAATAGTTTTCTAGTAGACACAGGTCAAAAAAGAAAAACACAAAAGCATTTCAGTAAAGATCACTGTTGGAAAAATAAAATTAGTACTGTGTACATATTAAATAATAGTTATGAGCAAATTAGATTTCCTTTATACATACACACACACGTGTATATATATATATATATATATATATATATATATATATATATATATATATATATATTTTGTGTATAGTAACACTGAGGAGAGGGAGAAATTGAGGTAAGGAGTGGACAGTGTGCAAGACTTATAGATATCTTGTCAGTCAGGTTTGGAGTAGGAGCTATGCCAGTTTTTGGATAGATGTTCAAATAGTACTTGTTTGAAATTGGTAGATTCAGGTGTGTTTTGGAGTTTTTTTTTTTTTTTTTTTTTTTATTAATTTGTGCTGCAGCCTTCCGTTGCATAGGTGGGATGTCAGGAAATCTTTCTGAATTTGGGAGATGTCAAAAGAATGTGATCGCATGGCCTCTAGTTACGACTCCCTGCACCCATAAATATTGAGTGATGATGGCCAAGCTAAAGGATGCAGAGACAAGTGCACTCAGACTGCCTCCAGAGTACAGCAGTTGGTCAACCCTTCAGGAGCGCTTTAAAAGCCTGTCAGAGAAAGACCCCCCCCCCCCCAAAAAAACCCTGACTTTGCAAACCACCTCTGCCAGGCTGGTGATGCCCACTATGGTTATTCCCCCTCTGCCTCTGGGCGGCCTATCACTAGAAGCATCAGGAATGAAACCTCAACATTTGCAGAACCATAATTTCTTGACCTATTGTTTTTTTCTGGAAAAGGTCTGTTGAGGGGTAGAAAAGTGTATTCCAATGGCAGACAAGGTCTTGCCATCCTGTTCAATTCTAGACAGCATTACTAACTTCAGGTCCTCCTGCCATGGGGGCATTAATGAAGGATATTTTAAAGTGCTCTGCGAAGACTCAGTGATGCAGACAGCTATGCCACAGCCTACTGTTTTCGAACCGTCATCGGACGCATTAGCAAAAAGCAGCATGGACACATTCGACAGAGACTGATGAGTAGGCAGCTGCGTATCTCCTGATCTCCTATCTTCCACAGATAAGGACCCAGAGAGGGACTTGAATCCCTATGAAAGTATGTTACATGGGCCAATTAGGTGAGCACCTTAAAAGCTAAGGTCGCTAAAGCATACACCCACTTTACAGATCTGTCCAACACCCTGGACCCTGTATTATGGGGTGGACAGTAGTGCTCTCCTCAGCCAGTTCCTTCTTGATGGCTGCTGCAACCCCCATGGAGTCTCCTTTGGGTCTCTTGCTCCAGAAGGGCCTGTCTTCTGGAGAAACTCATATTTTATCAGGCTTACACGGGATTGGTTCAACCTTATCTGGTTCCTTCCAAATCCACCTTGAAACCAGGTCTACCAGTTTGTCGGAGGGAGGGACAACCCAAGAAGTAGAATGGCCAGCCTCAAAAGCTTCTAGGAATATAGATTCCTTCAGGGAGAGGCCATTGGTAGAAAACCCCTTTTCTGTCTCAACAACTCCAGTATCTCAGCAAAAGAGAGGTCTTCAAGAGGAATTTTAGAGAAAATTCCCCCTCCATCAAAATCAGTACCTTCAATGAGGAACTCTTGAGGAAACTCCAGCAGCCTCCCTTTACATGCGTGCTTGAGGTGCACTTTCCAGCGGGATGCTTTCAAGATAACAAACAGATGCGAGGTCCATAACCTGGACCACCTATTCGAGGGGCTGGCTTTCCCTATGTGAAAGGAAGAGATGACAGAGGACCCGAAGAACCTAGTGAAGGCAGGGATGGATCCTAGTCAGGAAAGAAAGCCTGCTTCCTGGACTGTGAGAGCAGTCTCTCAAAAGCCCATAATGCTAATGTTAAAAAAGCCCCCAAAGGGGCACAGTAGGTTCAGAAGAACCTGACAAAGACAAGCTCCAAGAATCCATTTGGCTCAGATTTGAAGCAGTGCCAGGGCAGAGCTATCAAGAGCAAAGTGTTGAGACGGAAGGACAGATCTGAAAGCTCCAGTGTTCACCCCCAAACCCTGGCACAAACTGTGATCCCTCAGCTCAGAGACCCATTGAGATCCAAAGCAGTGGGAGATGCTTGGGTCAAATACATAGCTGGAGTCAAAGAAACACAGTCTTTTGGATGTGACACAGACATTCCTCTGTGCCCACTGAGATCCAAGACCACAGAATTTGATGGCCTGATTGGAGAAGGAGTCACAATCAGTATAGATGGATGGACAACTCCACCCTCCAGCAGAAGTTGGTGGCAGCAGGACCCCCAACTGGACTGATGTCCTCAAAACTTTCATCATCCTATTGACATCTGCCTCAGACAAGCTCCTGGGGGACTGCATCCACATCAGACTTAGGAACCATTTGCAAGGATCTCTACTGCAAAGGAAAAAATGGGGGTGCATCCTGGGGCTAACAGGCTCTGGAGATAACATGCTTTCTAAAAAAGGACTAGGAGACTTAATTCTGATGGGCTCTGATTTTGTTGATGGAGCTGACAGACTGAGCACTTTCAGAGCCACTCAAAACTGGCCCTACGGACTGGGAAAACATTTTCTTGACATCTTTTTCTTCTTATGCTTTTATTTCTCACATTCTTTATCTTTTTTTTTTCCTTCCTTTTGGATCTCTCTCTGCTCTTTTCAGACACCTTCTTAGTAGAAGAAAATGAAGACTGAGAGGGGTTACCTATCTCTGCAGAAGCAGAGAGAAGCCCCTTAAGGGCGAGCTTGGATCGCTTGTCAGTTAACACTCTAGTCCTGAAAGCAGAACAATGCAAGCAGTCCTCTTCTAGATGTGCGGCTTCTAGGCAATAAACACATATGGAATGGGTATCGGGGACCTTGTCTGACATGCTGACCACTAACAAGAACTAAAAATGACAACAGCAACCTTATACAGAACTACAGAATGCATGAGTGCAATGATAATACAAGGGGGTGCTGAAAAGTTCTAAGCTCAACCTAGAGGGGGGATAACGTGCAGCCATGAAACTTACAAGTCATTCAACACATTCACCTCGAAGTTCAACACACTTTGCACATCATGTCTGACGTTTCTGTAACCCTGCCAAAAAAAAGTCTGAAGCCTGGTCACTGAAATCCTGCTCTGTTGCTTTGATCACCTCCGAATCACTCAAAAATTGCCACCCTTTCAAACTCTTTTTAAGGTTAGGAAACAGGAAATAGTCAGATGGAGCAAGATCTGGTGAGTAGGGTGGATGGTCTATGCACTCAAACCAAATTTTGTCAAAACATCCATCATTTTCCCAGCCTTGTGAACAGTTGCATTGTCTTGCAAAAAGAGAATTATTTTCTGCTACTTCCCTCTTTTTTTTCAATGCCTTCTTTAATTGGCGCAACAAGTTACAGTAGTATTTTGCATTAAATGTTTAGCCCTTTGGAAGACAGTCTGTCATTACACCTTCCGGATCCCAAAACACTGTGGTCATGACCTTTCCTGCTGACTTTTGGGTCTTTGGCCTTGGTGAACTTGAATGTCACCATTGCATGGACTGTGGTTTCGTCTCAGGATCATAGCGATGTAACCATGTTTCATCAACAGTAACTAGTTGTTCCAAAAAGTTGGCATCAGCTTGACGAAAATGCTGCAAAATCAACTTGGAAGTGTCCACTCAATGTCTTTTCTCATCGGCATTCAAAAATCCACTTGGCTTACTGTTGCTGCATACTCATGCATGCTCATGGATTATAAACCCAACACATTCTCTGAATATCTGCAGGGTCTCAGCAATTGCTTCAGCTGATATTTGTCGATCTGCCAAAATTAAGTCATGGACATGATCAGCAATTTCAGGAGGTGACACCGTTTGAGGCCTTCCAGACCTTGTTGCATCTTCAGTCTCAAAATCTCCATGCTGAAAGTCTGCACACCACTTCTTCACAGTTAAGAAGGGCAGTGGTTTTCTCACTTCTCACTCATGTTTGCACCATACATTCATGGACTTCCTATGGAGTTTTCTCCTGCAAGAATAGGAACTTCATGATGGCTCAGAGTTCCATACTTAAAAATTCCACACTTTTAGTTGACATGTTTCAATCAATGATCTGAAAATGTCAAGACATAGCATTCTGATTCTGTAAATTGGCACTTTACAAGATGAAATAACCCTCGTTTCAAATACTGAGGCAAAATAACGCTCAGAACTTAAAAAGTTAGGCTTAGAACTTTTCAGCGCTCCCTTGTAACAACAATTATTAGTATACTTGACAGTTAGAACTAAGAAATATTGATGATAGAAGCAACACTAAAGGGCACTATAACCAGAAGGTGGGGGGCAAACTCTCTCAGGAGACAGAAGTAACACTACATAAATGTTTTTTTTTTTTCCTTAAATGTATCAGGGAGGAGAGAATGGTCAAAAAAGGTAATAAAGAGAAAATCCTATGCAAAAAGTCACTTAACTAATGCACAGTTCTTTCTACACACTGAGCTATGAAACCCACGTGTGTACTTTTCCACTGGCCAACAACATCCAAGGTAATCCAGTTGACTGAGGGGAATTATGCGCAAGGGAAGGAGCCTCGTCCTTGAATCCTAAAGTCTGTAGAGTGGCCAATGTGGGATCCGTTCCAGTCCTAAGAACCATCAATTGAGGATGGACATGACATCAGATCACACTTTTTGCATCAAACACTGTATAATTTAGTATTGTATGTGGTTATATTCTACTTCAGTTTTTTGTTACTTACACTTATTTCAGAAAGTGTTCAATACATGAACATCCATGCCAAAAAAAGTTATGGATGAAAGATAGAATAGGGGTGTAAAATCTGATTCTATATTACATGATCAAAGCTTTACTTAATCGAATAAGTAAAGCTCGAACTTGTAATATCGAAACCGTAAATTGTCCAACGGCTGATTTAACCCAGGGAAAACTTCCCTTGGCCGTTCTGTGGAGTATGCCCATTTCTCCAATTTGGAACGATCTTGGAATTGGTATATTTAGGTAGGGGGATCTGGGGGGGACAGTCCCCCACATGGGGAGGTATGGGGGGAGAAGCCCCCTCCCCCTGATTTCGGATGTAAAGGGTTTTTTTTTTTTTTTGAATCGGCCAAGGGAAGTGTTTTTCTTAGCTGTACTGGTCATTCGACAAGTTTAGCTTTCGAGATTACAAGATCGAGCTTTAGTTATTCGATTAACTAAAGCTTCGATGTTGTAATATAGATGCTAAAATCTTACCATAACCATAGATGTCCTCCTCTTCCATATGCTGCTGTATTCATCACGTTAGGGAGTCCGCCTCTGACTGACTTATATGTCTGGCCAGTATACCACTGTCTACATGCTACTGCGAGGTACATGCAATGCCTCACATCATCCCTCGTACATCTGTCATTAAGAGAGGTCAGGTAAAAAGCGGATGTCAGCAAGCACCGACCTCAAAACTGAATGCTGCCAAGCAGCAGCCTGAGCCTAGGTGAGAAACACATCACCAGGAAAAAACAGGCAAGCATCACTGGGAGTGGGGGGACATTATGCAGCATATACAAGAGAAGGGCACCTATGGTTATGGTAAGATTTTACACAACTATTCTATGTCCTTCTAGTCATATGCTCTAGTATCCATCATGTTAGGGAGAATGCCAAATCTCATGCTTGGGAAAGATTGGAGGGAAGAGGAGGAGCAGAGGCTTTTTCTACAAATCCATGTAGAACAGCTCTGGCAAAACCAGCCCTGGGCCTTGAGATGACAAAGCTTGTAATGTTTACTGAAAGTATGAAGTATGAACAAAGGACCAGGTAGCTACCTCCAGGATAAAGCAAGTGTTTAAGCCTTTAAAGAAAGCCCCAGAGGAGGACGCTGCCCTAGTGGAGTGTGCCCTCACTGGGGAAGAAAGGCTCTTAACATTAGCTGAACAACAGAAGGAGTTGGCTTTAGACATTTGGGAAGATATAGTTTGCTTGGAATTCGGCTGACCCAGGGGCCTTGAGTGTTGGGACAAAAACAGGCATTCAGATTTACGGATAAGTTTGGTTTTATCAAGGTACTGTCTGAGTTGCCTGTGCACATCCAAAGTGTGCAGAATTCTCTCACTGGGAGATACAGGGGAAGGAAAAAAGGTGGGAAGGTTTATTGACTGATTAAGGGATAATTCATTGATCACCTTGGGCATAAAGGAAAGGTTGGTACGCAGGATACCCTATCTCTCTGAAAGACTGTGAAGAGGGGATTCGACATCAGAGCTTGCAGCTCAGAAACCTTTCTGGTAGAGGTAACAGCTACTAGCAGAACTATTTTCCGTGTGCAATGTTGCACGGAAGAGGAGACTGCTGGCTGAAAAGGTGCCAGTGTAAGCTTCTCTAACACAAAAGTGAGATACCAAGGAGGAGAGACTGGTTTCCTTGGTGGTCTAATATGAGGGACACCTATAAGAAATGGTTTAACCTCTAACCTTGAGGCTAAAGGAGGGGACATAGGCAGACAAGCCGAAATGGCTGAAAGCTCAGCCTTCACCAAAGAATAAGACAGCCCACCCTTCATCATTTCACACAGATAGGACAAAACCACCGGGACATCCACTGACAGTGGCTGTAGAGCCTTCTTGTGACACTAGATGGAAAATCTTTTCCATTTAAAAACTCAGGCTTTCCTAGTAGTGGGTTTTCTGGCCTTCGGCAGAACTTGAAGCACATCCTCTGTAAATAGGTGTCTAAAGGGAATTAAAACCATATCATCCACAGAGCCAGGTTCAGACTTGACAGCTGTGGATGTATTAGGGTTCCCTTGTCCTGTGTAAGTAGATCCATCCTGTGCAGTAACTTGTAATGATTACCCCTGGCTAAGTGCAGGAGAAGGGGGGGATCCAGTCCTGCCTTGGCCCAAAGGGAGTCACCAGTAAGATTTTTGGTTGATCCTGCTGAATCTTCAGAAGTCAGAAGGACCTTTTGGGGGAGAGGCAAGGGGGGGATGTATACAGAAAACTCTCCTTCCAAAAGAATGACAGAGCATCCACCTTCCAGGGCAAGGGATGTGGAACCCTAGCACAAAACTTTGGAAGTTGCCTGTTCATGGGGGAGGCAGAAAAATCTACCTGAGGTGTACCCCACCGATGGAACAGGTCCATAAACACATCCCTGTGTAGCATCCTTTCATGAGATTGTGTCATGGACCTGTTACTGAGTCTGCCACCATATTCTGAGCTGAGAGGAGGTAAACTGTCTGAAGGGAAACTTGACTTTGTAAGGCTAACTCGCACGCATGTAGGGCTAGTCTGCATAGGCGGTAACACTTCGTTCCACCCTGCTTGTTGATGTACCAAAGGATAGTGTTGTCTCTGACCCACCTCAGCACCCTTGGAGTTAGTTTGGGTTTGAAGATTTGTAGAGCAAAAAATTAGCGCCCTCATCTCTTTCATGTTCGTTTGTCTGTTTTGAAGACCAAACATTCCTGACCCTCCAGGATTAAAGAGTTGCAGCCCATCTTGTGTCTGAAGAGTCTGTGTATAATTCTTGAGGGGGGAAGGGTGGCTATAGGGGGAGACCAGGGTTTTTGGTCACCTGAAGGATCCACCAGTCCAACTCCTTTTTTTTGTTTTTGCAAGGTAGGAGTGGAATCATGAAATCTTGAGGTTTGGAGTGCTGCATCCAAACTATACTTAAGAACCACTGAATTTTCCTCATGTGCAACTTGGCTAATGGAAGCATGGGGATCGTAGATGCTATGAACCCAAGAAGGAGTAGGTAGTCTCTGGCAGTCAGAGATTGAAGGTGTAAGATACTCTGCAAGTAGGAAGTGAGGAACACCTTTTCTATTGGCAGTGAAGCTAGCGTCATGTTTGCTTGGATCCTGCAGCCCAGAAAAATGTGGCCTTGCGAAGGGATCAGAGAGGACTTCTGATAGTTTATAGTGACGTCTAGTCTATCCAGAAGGGAAATAATGAAGGAAAGATTCTCCTGAAGTAGGTCTGAGGACTGGGCTTGGATTAGGAAGTTGTCTAGGTAAGGGAAGATTTGAATTCCCTGCAATCTGCAGAATGCTATGACAGGAGCCAAGCATTTTGTGAAGATCCTTGGTGCTGTAGAGAGACCAAAGGGCAAAGCACAAAACTGATAATGCAAGGAAAGAAACAAAAATGTAAAAAAATTCATGAAGTGAGGGTGAATAGGGATGGGAAGATAAGCGTCTTTGATGTCTAAAGACACCATGAACACTTGGAGAAGAGAGGGCAAAGTCAGCATTCAAAAGGAGTGGACTTTCAGAAAGGTCTTTAAATGGAGAAGATCCGGGATGGGTCTCCAAGGGCCATCCTTACTGGGGACCAAAAACATCCTGGAATAGAAACCCTTCCCTTGCTGAGAGGAAGGGACCTTTTGAATCGTCCCCTGAGAAAGAAGATCCAAAATTACCCGAGGGAAGAATACCAGTTTTTCTCTTGGTGGTTCTGAAATACCTCTGCAGGAGGGGTAAGTTTCCCAAACCATGAAATATCCTCTCTGGATGATGGAGAGGACCCAAAAGTCCTGGGTGATCAGATTCCAAGCAGCAAGAGAGAAAGAGATGAAGGGACAGAGGTGTGGATGGCCCTGGAGGCAGATAGTCACAGGCTACCAAGCTTAGGTTCGGACTGAAAGTGCTGTTTATGAGCAGGAATGGATGGGGTAGATTTAGAAAAAGCTAGTTTCCTAATGCCTCTCTTACTTTTAGAGAAAGGAAGCATGACAGGTTTTCTCCCAAAGTTGGTCTTTGCTCGGTAGTTCCTTTGAAACCTGGGGACAGGAGAAACAAGGATATGCTTAAGATCCTGTAGTCCTTACCTTTTTCCTGCAATGATTTGAACAGGTCTGCAGCCAAGCTATCAAATACGGCTTTATTATCAAGGGGGGCATCCATCAATTTGACCTTGAAATCATCAGGTAAGGGTTGTAACCTGACCCAAAAATAGCTCCTTAGGACCGACCCAGAGGCTGCTGCCCTAGATAAGGCATCTGCAGCATCGCAACTGCACCTGGAGTGCCTAGCTACCTGGGCAGAAGAGTTGAGGATGGCTGCTAGTTTTGCCTTTGCAGGAGAGTCCAGGAGGTCTGAAAGGAGTTTTCCTGCATCTGAAAGGAGAACCAGGGAGTACTTGGCCATGTGGGTCTGGTAATTAATTACCCGTAATGTCAGAGTGGCAGAGGTGTAAACCTTTTTCCCCAATCTCTCCATAACCTTGTTCTCTTTATCAGAGGGCAGTAAGGAGGTGGAAGGTAGTAACATGAAAGTCTTATCAGCTGAAAATTAAATGGTAGCTGGATCTGCAGATGGAGCCTTGAACAAGAACTTGGAGTCCTCAGGCACCTTGTAAAACCTGTCAGGACATTTGGGAGCAGGAGGCTGAGAGTCTGGGCACTTGGATGCAGCTGTAAATGCAACCAGTATCTGCGGATGTCCTCTTGAAAGCAATGGAAGGAGAGAAAGCTTGCAGAGGGACAGGGAAAGGTGAGGACTGGCGCATAGCCATGAAGGCACTGAAGAGGCTTTGTGAGAAAGTCTGCCAATCAGAAGTCTATTCTTGTGGGGCAGGAGCAACCTGTTTTGTCTTTAATTTTCTTCTTATTTTTTCCATGTGGTGGAAAGTGAAAGGGCCCGACGTCAGCCTGCATTACACTATGTCAGTAAGCACATCCTCATGCATAGTGATTGAGTGACGCAGTGTGGACCTTCAGAAATGAGCCATGGTTTCCCTTTTTGCCCAAATCGGATGCCTGCACTTCCCTCACGGACACACTGGTAGACTCCTTCGGGGCTTCCACTGTGGTACCCATCGAAGTGAGATCGACCCCCTCCAGCCTACATTGGCCTCAGGAGGGACACCTGGAAGAGACAGCACAGCTGGGAGGTCAAGTCAAGGTTTCTTGGCCTTTTTTGCCTGGTGCTCGGCTGAAGGACCCGATGTCACCTCAATCTCCTGTGCCAGACACTTGAGGCATTCTTTTTTTAAGTAAAGTTTGAGAGACACTAAACGGCTCCTAAGAGTTTTTGGGATAAATGACTTACAGATAGCAGTGAAGTGGTGTGTGGTCTTGGCCTAGACAGAACAAGCAGAGGTCGTGGGCGTCTATGTGGAATCTGCTTCCACAGTGACACTTGTCCTTCCTAGCTGAAATGAAATCACCTACCAAAAGCAGTAGCAACAAAGAATTTAAGAAAGAAAAAACCCACTGGGGTACTTATCTTATCAAAGGTACACAAGTGATCTGGTGAGCGAACATCTGCAGCAGGAGATGGAACAGGGGGCAGAAAAGTTCTGAGGATGGTGGGTACTGACATCTGCTTTATACACGACTTCTCTTTATAACTGATGTGGGATAATGTGCGGCATCATAAGTACCTTGCAGTAGCATGTAGACTTTGGTATACTGGCTGGACGTACGAGTCAGATTAGAGGCAAATTCCCTAACATGATGAATACAACAGCATATGAGAAAAAGGACATCAATTAATACTGTATCCCTAGTTTGCCATTGGAAAAATACTGCAAAAGCCTCAACAGTCTCTGAGTTATTATATGGCAAACAGCTTCACTGAATGTTAGATATTGATAGAGAAATAAGAAAAAAAAACAGTTAAGTGTCACAGAAAACTATGCCAACTTACAAGATAGTTTGAAAATAGTAATACCTCATAAAGAAACCCATGGAAGCAGCCCAAACTATACAAGCTGTGTCTAAGAGTAATTCAAGGACTAGGGAGTTCAAAGCTGAAAGGTACGTTAGTTTTTGTGTCTGCAGCAGCAAACTAATTTTTTGCTAAATAGTAGCCTCCAACTGAATTAGTACAAAAATTAAATGAGAAACTACAAAAATAAATAGACTGGTCAGAGAAGAATAGAACATGCATACCAAGTCAGCGGTCTGAAATTATGGAAAGCAATGGAGATATCTGCAGTTAGCTTAGCGCCTGAGACTTTATGCCCGAAGTGAAGTCATATGACACACTAAGTCATAAAAAGAAGACACAAGGGACTTTAAAAAAAAAAAAAAAAAAAAAATTCCAAAGTAAGCGTTTTCAGAACTACCTGGCAGAAAAGACCTGAAACACTGCTGTATGGAGATCATTCCAGAAAAAAAGGCCAACTTAAAACCTTAAAAATACCAAGGTCACTGAGAAAGTTCAACATAAGATGGTGGTGACGGTGTCAAACAGTGAGTATAACAGCCCTATACTGTTAGTCCCAAAGTATGGAGGAACAATCAGCTTCAGTTATCATTTCAGAAACCTGAACAGCACTGCAAAATGTCAGATCTACCCAATGCCTAAGTGTGAAGAGCTATTACAAAGGTTGATGAAGACAGGATTCTTGACCACACAGACCTAACAAAGGGATGCTGGTAGATCCATGTAATAGATGTAGCCACAAAAAAAAAAAAAAAAAAAAAAAACAGCCCTTTCAAAACGAGAGGGCTTATTCCCGTACAGTTTCCCACCTTTTGGACTATACTCTGGCCCTGCAACCTTTCAGGATTAACTAGTCAGAGTCCCAAAGGCTCCATGCCAAACATGCAGCCACCTGCCCAGACGATCTCATACTCTACTACACGCTCAGGATTAGTACGCTTATCTAGCTATGGTACATGCCGCTTATCTAGCTAAGGTACACGCCGCTTATCTAGCTAAGGTACACGCCACTTATCTAGCTAAGGTACACGCCGCTTATCTAGCTATGGTACATGCCGCTTATCTAGCTAAGGTACACGCCGCTTATCTAGCTAAGGTACACGCCGCTTATCTAGCTAAGGTACACGCCGCTTATCTAGCTAAGGTACACGCCGCTTATCTAGCTAAGGTACACGCCGCTTATCTAGCTATGGTACATGCCGCTTGTCTAGCTATGGTACATGCTGTACTAGCAACCCAGAGACAAGCCAGATTAACTTCAACCCACAGTCAGACTGCACAGCAAGTTATTTAGAGTATGTAACAAGTAGGAGAATTGGCAAGCCCCAGGGTAAAAATAAGAAGCAATAAGAAACTGGCTTATTCCGGGCACTATGCAAGTAAGGCCATTCTTTGGGTTAACTTAGTTATCATCAACAGCATGCCCTTCTACAAATCTGACAAAAGGACAAATGTCCATTAAAAGTAAAGTTAACAATATTGCCTCCCATAGGAACGACTTACGGGACATAGGTCTGCATTCCTGTTCCTTTATTGCCAACTTCAACCTGGACAGTAAAGTTGTCATCTGGTTTCTGAATAACAATTGGTTATTGCTGAGGGAAGGAAAAAATCTTCAACAAGTGTTTTCTGGGAAACCTCATACAGTATATAGGAAACAAAAGAATTTAAAGAATATTTTAGAATCTGCTTCGGACCTTCTAGACATCTATAAACCTAACAAAACTTACGGTAAACTCCTCAATATATACACTCTGTCCCTCGCATGGAATAGACTACCACCTCACATTCGTAGCATCACTAGTTCCAGCTGCTTTAAAACCGAAGTCAAGCACTACTTTCTGAACTCAGAAGCCTGTCCTTGCCTAAATCCTCCATAATCTGCATTTTCCTCTCTTCTTTTCACTGCCTGTCTACATCTAATAATTCAATTACTAATCTGCTCACTAGACAATATTACATTATGCTACTTGGGAAAGATATGTCATTATTGTAAATACTTAAGTGTACTAGTTGTATTTTGTTTTATTGTTATTACAGTTATGCGTTTCACCTGATTACTGCACAGTGTCATTTTTGCTTATGTTGTACTGGTGCACTGTGTTTCTTGGGTTTTGTATATTGCCTATGTTGTACTGGTGCACTCTTTTTCTTGGGTTTTGTATATTACCTATGTTGTACTGCTGCACTGCGTTTCTTGGGTTTTGTATATTGCCTATGTTGTACTGGTGCACTGTGTTTCTTGGGTTTTGTATATTGCCTATGTTGTACTGGTGCACTGTTTTTCTTGGGTTTTGTATATTGCCTATGTTGTACTGGTGCACTGTGTTTCTTGGGCTTTGTAAATTACCTATGTTGTACTGTTACAATGTGTTTCTTGGGTTTTGTATATTGTTTATGTTGTACTGGTGCACTGTTTCTCTTGGGTTTTGTATATTACCTATGTTGTACCGGTGCACTGTTTTTCTTGAGTTTTGTATATTGCCTATGTTGTACTGGTGCACTGTGTTTTTCTTGAGTTTTGTATATTGCCTACTATGCTATCTTTTTATGCTTGTATTGCTGGAGGTTTTCTCCTCGGGTCTCCACTGAAAACGGGCCATTGGCTCAGATGGACTAACCTGGTTAACAAATATCAAATAAATAAATGTTAATCAAGGGGTAACCATTTTCAGACAGATGAACAAATGTGGACATGGTTCATTTTGTAAATGGATTTACACAGGGCATGAGTTTCATATAAGGGATGAAGTGTTTCACATAAAAGGCAAATTTATTTGCTGCAGCAGAGGGATTGTTTATGCTGCAATTTGTCAGGACTGCTGCAGTTTCTACATCGGGAAGACTGAGCAGATGCTGAAAGAGGATGTATGAATATCTTCATGACATCCGAAGGAAAAGTACAGTTGTGTACACTTGACATAAATGTAGATGTTTGAGTGTATTCACTGTTGCAGTCATCACATTTGGGTTATCTGCTTGCAGTAACCCTCAGTCGCCCTGATTATCAAAGTCTTGGGTCCTGCATCGGTTGCTGTCATCTTCCGTGACGTCAGGTAGTCCAGCGGTATAAAGCATGCAGCCGACGCCATTACATCAGTTTTTTTTTTGCCCCAGATGTCAGGTGCCCCCATAATTGGAAGCAATTATATACAAGGTTACACCTCCAACAAAAAAGCAAATACACCAAAAACCTTTAAGCATAGTAAACAAGAATAGAGGTATAGTCAATAGAAGTCAGGGGGTTGGAGGGAGGGTAACCAGGGCTGCAACAGTGAATACACTCGAACATTTACATTTATGGTAAGTGTACACAACTGTATTATGTTCTTCATGTTTCACTGTTGCAGTAATCACATTTGGGTAGATTCCCAAAGCTAAGGATGGGAGGAGGTAATTAGATAGCATTAGGGCCAGCTATAAGGCCCTGCAAGACTGCAGTGCCAAAACCAGCTCTGGATTTAGAAAAAATTGGCAGGTGGTAATGCTTGGTGAAGGTTATGTACAGAACTCCAGATAGCAGCTTCTAGGATGTCCCTGGTAGGGCCACCTCAGAGAAAGGCTGTAGAGGTAGAAGCAGCCCTGGGTGAATGTGGTCTTATCCCCTGTAGGGTAGGTTTTCCATGGTGCTTATAGCACAAATGAATGCAATGGCCTATCCACTTAGAAATGGTTTGCTTTGAAATGGCCTTCCCCTCTGCCCCTACAGCAAATGCAACCAGCAACTGTTCAGATATCCTGAGATGTTTAGTCCTGTCCAAGTAAAATCTAAGTTGTCTGTGCATGTCCAAGGAGTGCAGTATTCATTCCCCTTTGCTCTGTGGAATGGAAAAGAAGGTTGGCAAATGAATGGACTGATTAAGGGCCACATTGGATACCACCTTGGGCATGAAGAAGGGATTGGTCCTGAGAGACACCCTGTCTGCATGAAAGATGATGAAAGGCTCCACTGCCATGAGGGCCTGTAATTCAGACACCCTTCTTGCTGAAGTGACGGCTGGAAGGAAGGCTGTTATGCAAGAAAGGAATTTCAACTCTGCATTTGCAGCTGCCTCAAAGGGAGGTAGCGTGAGCTTTTCCAATACAAAGTTAAGGTCCCAGGCTGGAATAGGGGCTCTCCTGGGTGGTCTTAAGTTTTTGGCCCCTCTGAGGAATTGCTTCAGCAGTGGATGACAGAAGAGGAGTGGTTCTGTATTGTAATGAGCTGAAATGGCTGAGGCATGAAATTTGATGGAGTAAAAGGCCCTTGTGCAGCATTCTCAGTTAAGTATTGAAGAATCTGAGGTAAATTAGGCGCTGCTGTGCCTATCCCCTGAGTTTGGCTCCAGGAACAGAATCCTTTCCATTTTTCAGCATAATATTTTCTAGTACTAGGCCTCCTTGCCTCCAGAATGACATCCATCACTTGCTTACTGAGGGATGGTAACGGAGAGATCATAGGTAGGTACTAGGCTATCTGCCCGAAGGCATTTATAAGCCTAGGCAGAATGTGTTGGCTTTCGCTGCCCCCTTAGATTAGTTCCCTGTGCCTCTGTCCAGCAGAGCCACTGAAGTGATCCTCGGGGTAAACTTTCTGTTTCCCATCCACTCGTCAAGGTTTCTCTTGAGTGTTAGCGAGGAGCTCTGCCTAATGTAGGTTGGAATCTTGTTCCAAAGCATGGGAAGTCTCTGTGACAGGAATCTATCCCTCCTGCACGTCCTATTTATTGTTGTGGTGAGATTTAGATCCCAAGAGCGTGTTGCTCGAGGGGATAAGCTTTTCTTTAGGTGGAGCATGTCCATCAGTTCTGGGTTGGACATTGCCTTGTATGTCAGGCAGAGATCACCTCTGAGTAGGTGGTATGCAACCGAGTACAGCTGGAGATTCTTCAGTTGAGCTGCATAGGGCATCTGGTTGAGGCCAGTGATCCTCTTGGTGAGGTACTTCTGTGGTCCTTCCAACTCTTGCAGGTGTCTTGTAAGATACATCCCAAATGAGGCATTGTACTCTATGATGGGTCTGATGAGCAATGAGTAGAGGGGCACAATGACCTCTTTTGATCTGGATGCGAACCCCTTTTGTGATAACGTGTACCACATAGAAGGATTTTCTAACCACTTTGGCAATGTGATTATCAAAGGAGAGTTTACTATCTACTTGGGTCCCAAGATCCCTTATTACATCTTCCGTATTTATGGGACTACCATCTATGTGGTAGTTTGTGGGTACTTTGTTTTTTCCAAAGGGGACGACTATGCACTTTTTGACATTTAGCTTGAGGCCATGATTTTGACACCAGGTGTCCGTCTCAGTGAGAACCTTTTGGAAGATGTCTGTGTCAGCCGGAGAGTCAATTATACCCCCTATTTTGCAGTTGTCTGCGAACTTGGTCAGCCATAGTCCTTGTGCTTGCCTGTACCTCTGAAGTATATGCCATACAGGAGGAGTCCTAGGACTGAGCCCTGGGGAACGCCACTTGTAACCAGTTTAGAGTCCGACCTAGCTCCCCCAACTCTTACCATGTGGGTTCTGTCCGTGTGCCAGTTGGCAACCCATCTTGTGACGTAGGGGTTTACCTTCAGGCTGGTGAGCTTGTCTATAATACAAGAATGGGGAATGGTGTCAAAGGATTTTGCGAGGTCTAGGTAGGCTGTGTACACCACCTTTCCCTCGTCTATAGCCTTGGTAAGGTCTCAAAGAAGTCCACCAGGTTTAGGAGGCACGATCTGCCCTTAAAGCTGAACTGGGTAGGGTCCAGTGTTTGGAGGTTCCCAATGTCTCTGTTAATGAGTTCCATGATGATGCGCTCCATAGCCTTGCAGACCAAGCTAGTCAGGCTTATAGGGCGATAGCTCCCTGGGTCTGTTGTGGCTCCATCTTTGTGGAGTGGAATAACTGTTGCTGTGTGCCACTCTATGGCTACGTAGACTGTGGAGAGGCTGAGTTTGAACAGTGTGTTTAGGTGAGGGGTTAGTTCGTCTGAGCTCGTGTAGGACGCAGCCTGGGACACCGTCCGGTCCCATTGATGCTGTGTTTTTGGCTTTGGAGAGGGCTGTTTTAACCTGAGTGTCTGTGATTTCAGGAGCTCTACATTCTTCTGGTATGGTTATGGGCCCTTTTGGAGATAAAGTTTGCACTGAACCTGTCTGCCAGGATGTTGGCAATATCAGTCGGTTCAGTGTATTTTGTACCATTCTGCACTAACTGAGCAGATCTGAGCATTGCCACTTAGATTCTTGACATACCTAAAGAATGCCTTATGGTTATCTTTGGAGTCTTTGGCAATTTTTCTTTCAAAACTCGCCTTGGAAGATTTTATGAGGGATCGTAGTTTCTTGCTGATACTGATCAGGGATGTCTTCCCTTCTTGAGATTTTACTCTTTTCCGTACTAGTTTCCTCCTTCTATTGTATAGCTTGTTTATGGCAGGAGTCCACCAGACTGGTTTCCTTTTCTTGGAGTAGTGAGTCTTGGTTTTGCTTGGGATAGCACGATCATGCATTCTTGCAGGTGCCCATAGAATGCATTAGTGAAGGATTTTGCAGCTTGGACAATGTTATCCTTTAGCATGGGGGCTTTGAAACTTTCCACCTCGGTCTTAAGTAACGTGAAGTTTGCTTTTGAAAAGTTTTTCACGGTGGTTTCCTTTTCCTGGGGTGGGGGCGGAATTTGGATATCCAAAGTGATTTGTTTATGGTCAGATCTAACCAGTGAGGGGTTGACCTCCGGTGTGGAGCACCGGTCGCCCATGTTGGTGATGACCAGGTCCAATATGTTGTCACCTCTGGTGGGAGTGTTGACCAGTTGATCCAGGGCATGAGTTTATAAATTCTAGGAAATGTTGGGCAAGGGAGTTAGTACTTCAGTAGTTATCCCAATTAATGTTTGGGTAATTGAAATCGCCCAATAGTCGGGTGTTTGGTAGGACAGGTAGGATCAGGTAATTAGCCAGGCTGCCAGGTTCAGGGTTTGATGCTGTGGGTGGAGATTCTGGCCCTCCTGCTGAGACAGTAGGGCAGGGGTCTGAGGCAGGTGCCATGGTGCCAGCAGTGACACATTGCACAAGAGGGGATACCAGTGTTGGCGTGGCCAGTCTGGTGCAATCAGTATCGTCCTTGGTTTGTCCTGTTTGATCTTTAGTAGTACCTTGGAGAGGAGAGGCAGAGAGGGAAAGGCATAAACTGACAGGTTTTTCCAGGTGAAGGACAGGGCATCCACTTTTCAAGCTTGTTTGTGGGGAGTCTTTGTGCAGAATTTGTCCAACTGGCACTTCTGGGGGGGGGGGGGCAAACAGGTCTATCTCTGGGCTCCCCCATTTGTTTCTCAACATGTTGAATATCGTTGGTTCCAGTTTCCACTCGTGTAGGTCCATGAGATTTCTGCTTAGGTCGTCTGCCAGTGTACTTAGCTTTCCTGGTAGGAATCGAGTCTGCAGGTGCACCTGGTAGCTTAAGGCTGTGTTCCACAGCGCTATGTCTAGTCTGCAGAGAGGGTATGAGTGGGTTCCCCCCTGCTTGTTTATGTACCGCACAGCAGTGGTGTTGTCCATTTTTACCAATAATTGTCCTGGAAGAATGTGGTCCTTGAAGGCTGTCAGAGCATTCTGTACAGCTAACATTTCTTTGTGACTTGACATGCAGGTGCATTTGACTTGGGTTCCATTTGCCCTGAATGCACTTCCCTGCCAGATGAGCCCCCCATGCATAGTCTGGTGTTTGGGCGGCAGGGGGTGGTGTGAAAGGTAGTCTCTTGTTTTGGTGGCAGGCCTCTGCCCACCAAAGGAACTCTAGGCATAGGCAAAGTATGAAATGAATCAGTTCCTAGGTCTTGATAATGTTGACACCATAAGCTTTTCAGTTACCACTGTAGTTTCCTCATATGTCATCTTGCATATGGAATTAGAAGAACGCAGGAGGCCATGAACCCCAAGGCTTGCAGTATTTGTTTTGCAGATAGCAGGGTTTTCCTGGCCACTTGTTTGAAGTAGGTTGTCAAATGAATTTGTTTCTCTGGCGTGAGGTAAGCATTCTGAGAAGTTGTATTCAAGCTTGCTCCCAATAATTTGTGTGGATCTTTTCACAGTGTTCGGTGTTTGGAACTGAATAAACTGTTGCCTATATCCAGCTCGACTGTGGTGCTTTCTGCTTGAATATAATTTGTTGACAGGGTACGAGGTGCGATTTCTTTTCGTTTATGGTGTACCCCAGACAAGTTAGAACCCTTTGTACAAAGGCCAGATGATTCAAAAGTATGTCCTGGCTTTCTGCCTGAATTAGACATTCGTCCAGGTATAGGTATATTTGAATATTTCTTTGCCTGCAAAATGCAATAACTGGAGCTAGGCACTTTGTGAAAACCCTGGGCACAGTAGATAAGCCAAAGGGCAGTGCAGAGAACTGATATAGTGTGTGTAGCCTGCTTTGAAGCGTAGGTATCTTCTGCAAGATTCCCTGATTGGGATTGTGCAGGTATGCTTCTTTTAAATCTAGTGTTGCTTCCCAGGCATCTTTGTCTAGCAAAGGAAGTAACTGAAGAGTCAGCATCTTTTATTTTGGAATCTCCAAAAAGGTGTTTAGAGTAGACAGGGCCAGGATAGGATGCCATGAATTGTCTTTTCTGGGTATCAGGAAAAGTCTCGAGTAGAAACCTTGTCCCTTTTCCTCTTCTGGTACCAGTTGAATAGCCACCATGCTTAGAGAAAGTACTTGTTTTTGGGCCTCTGCCACTGATTTGGGGGTCGGTCCGGCTATCCACTTGGTGTTGGCAATGTGTGGAAGTGAAATCTGTATCCCTGGGACACTAAATATAAAACACATTTGTCCTGGGTAGTGAGAGTTCCCAATTCTTTGCATGAAGAGCAATCTTTCCCCCCAAAGGGGCAGTCAGTTGATAAGTGCTTGGAGATTTTAAAAGGAAGTAATTGAGACAGTTTACCATTGGGGGGGGGGGTCCTTACTATTCCCAGATATGGAAGTGGAGGCCCTCCACTGCTTAGTTCTGTGTCCCCTGGGACTAAAACCTGGGGTTTTTGCTGTGTCTGGGTTTGGCTTGAGAAGACCTGGAAGGGCCTGGAAATGACCAATTCTTAGAGGGCCAGTGCCTACTAAATCTAAGAGGCTGAACTTGTAAAAAAATCTTTAACAGTTTGCATAGATTTAGCTTTATCTTCCATCTTTTTAAAAAAACTTCCTCAGCATTGTTGCCAAACAGGCAGTCCTGATTTAAAGGAGCATCCAACAATTTAGCTTTAACATGATCAGGCAAAGATTGCTCCTTAAGCCAAGCATGCCTTCTGAGCACAGACCCAGTAACAGCAGCCCTGCAAGAGGCCTCAAATGAATCAAAACCACATTGCAAAGTATGTTTTCCAACTTGTTCAGCAGAATGCATTAAATCCTGTAATTCTTAATTTTTCACACAATCAGGAATCAACATCATTTTCTGTTTAAGCAGTCCAATAACATGTTGCTGATACTTTAACACATGAAACTGGCAGTTTTAAAGCCCTAATGGCCATGGTTGCAGAAGTGTAAATCTTCTCACCCCATCTATCCAGCACCCTGGAGTCTCTATCAGAAGGGGTAGGATTTTTAGCAGTAGAAGCCTTAATGCCCTTGGGCCTCTGTGAAACAGTCTCTGGATCTGCAATAGGATTTTTAAAAGGAACTTGTGTGACTCAGGGACCCTGTAGTATCTGTCAGGTTTTCTGGAAGCAGGAAACAGGGAATCAGGGGCCAAACTAGATTCCGAAAAAGCATCATCAACAACAGTCTCTGGATCTGCAATAGGATTTTTAAAAGGAACTTGTGTGACTCAGGGACCCTGTAGTATCTGTCAGGTTTTCTGGAAGCAGGAAACAGGGAATCAGGGGCCAAACTAGATTCCGAAAAAGCATCATCAACAATGTCTAGTACAGGAGGAATAGCTAAAGGCCTATGCTGAGGTAGGAGAAGGAAATCCCTATGCCTCTTTTTGAAAACAGAAAAATCCTGGCTATCCCAGTGGAAATGCTCCCTTAGAGTATGTAAGGTTTCCCCAAAAGAAAAATCCCCAGGAGGGGAAGTAGAGGGAAGGGAGTCCTCTGCATCAGAATCTTCATAAGTAGATAAAGGCAAATCCAGATCATCAGAAGAATCAGAAAAAACAGAATCCTGATCAAAAGATTCATAATCAACTTCAGTCCTAGGCCTCTTAGAAGGGGGGGGGGGGGGTTGCTACCCCTGATTAGAGTTACTAGATCTTCAGCCATTCTTACTTGATTTTTAGGCATAGAGGCTTGAGCATGTGGCCTGGGCGTCGTTTTTTTAGGCATGGATTGCGATTTAGGCCTAAGTAAAGAAGGAGGCGTCGGTTTAATATGCAAGTCCGTAGGCCTGAATACACCCTCAGAAGCCAGTGCCTACACAGAGGCTCCGGACCCATTCAAGGTAGAGACATCCGCGGGTTCCATAGTTGAAGCATCTCGTGACATACCGGGCTCCGAATGGGTCTCAGTAGAGGCCTGCGAATCAGAAGTAGTGGGTATCAGGGGCTGCAAAAGCGCCTCAATGAGTACCGGCGAACTGGCGACAGGCTTAGGAGAAGCGTCAGCAGTTTTGGACCTTGGCGGCCTGTCTCTGTCTTTATCTTTACATTTTTCGGAATCCCGGTAGTCGGATGGCTAACCCGACGACATTTCAGGATAATTAAACTGAGAACCGAAATATTTAGAGGTGAAAATATACAGACGACAGATAGTGCGCTGATTAAATAAAGCACAAAACTGACAGCAAGGTACGTCATGGTCAGGGCCTAGGCAAGGAATACAGTACGAATGAAAATCTTTATGATGTATTTGCTTTCCACAAATAATGCAATTAACTTTTACCGACATCGGTAAGGAGCAAGAAAAAGTTTCCCCAACGGGGTACTACGCTTTAGTTGAAGACCTTGGTTCTGAAACTTGAAAATGAAAATTTCAGGAGTTGGCCGACTGGCACTTGCGAACTGCTTCGGCTTCGGGCACCGCACGGCAAGAAAGACTGATATAATGCCATCGGCTGCATGTTTTATACCCCTGACGTCCTGGCATCATGGAAGAAGGGACAGCAACCGATGCAGGACCCAAGACTTTGGTAATCAAGCCGACTGAGGGCTGCCTACAAGCAGATAACCCAAATGTAATGACTGCAACAGTGAAACACGAAGAGCATCATCAAGACCACTAATGCCTTGGCGAAGCATGTGATGGAATTCCCAGAACACAATTTTAAATTTGTCATCGTGGAGCAGGTGCACCGAAATCCAAGGGGTGGACCTTGGGATCTTCACCTTGAAAAATGGAAGCTTTATTAGCAATTTATTTTTAAAGCCGACAGCTGGCCAGGATTTTTAGCATGTATTAAACATTTGCTTTTAACTTTTGTGGTTTGTGGCATTGCTAGTATCAGTAGTTTGAGTGTCTGCTTTCATGTATATTTTTCTTGCGTCCATTTCTGAAGATCTACCCTGGTCCTGCTCAGCTTGTATGCAACATTGTCCTAAACTGACACTAATCAAATGTGGATCACCTGGGCCATAGTTAAGTATGTACCCCTTATCCCTTTATACCATGGTGCTGGTTTATCCTCCTTTCTTTTTTGAACTTCCGATATTGTTTTCTTAAATCTGGTTTGTTTGTACCTTGCTGAAATGGTTCATTTTTCCCTACATGGGGAACCTGAAATGGAAGGAAAGTCCTTCTTATATTTTGGAATGGAGGGATGAACCATCTCACAACCCACTGAATTAACTCATCTTTCATCAAACCTTTAATACCCTCAGAATACCACTCACTAAACAATACCTCTTTATCCAGGTGAAGGATTCACACAGCTCAACATCTCACAACCCACTGAATTAACTCATCTTTCATCAAACCCTTTAATACCCTCAGAACACCACTGACTAAACAATACCTCTTAATCCAGGTGAAGGATTCACAAAATCTCACAATCCACTGAATTAACTCATTTTTCATCAAATCCTTTAATACCCTCAGAAGACCACTGACTAAACAATACCTCTTTATCCAGGTGAGGGATTCACACAGCTCAGCTATGACATTTTTTGGTGAATTCTGGGAACATAGCCAAGCAAGCAGTACATTCAGCTGCTTTAAACACTGCATCAAATGGATCAGAGAGACAGAATGTTCAGTTACAGGATTCACAGAAGATACAGAATTCAGAGAGGACTTGATCTCTGAAGAAGGTGGTTCTGCAATCAGCTTTCTCACATTATCCACGGAAGACATCATAATCTTGGACATGTGAACCTAAACATTATGTATTCTGAAAGCTAGGGTAGAAGAAACATACACCTTCTTCCAAAACCTATCAAAGGCTTTACCATCCTTGTCAGAAAGAAGAGCTAGTTGCTAAAAGATATTTGGTAGCAGATGGCTTTGACAGGGAAATTAATGGAAGTTCTTATCTAGGGTCTGAAAAAAGGAATCTGCGGCTGAGGCACTTTATACAATTTATCAGACATGTTGTGGACAAATGACTGAGTTGTCAGGGAAAGAGGGAACCACACATATAGTAACCAAAGGAAGGAGAGGAGGATACTGAGCCTCTGAATTAACTCTCCTCTTATCTGACAAACTTGGTGAAGCACTAGCTGAACAATCTCTCTCGAAGCACTCACTTTTCCAGCAAGAAAATTCTGAGGTTTGGCATCCTAACCACTGACTTTGTACAGCTCTCAGGCAACATAAGAGGTACCCTAAAGCTCTGGAAGCTGGCCTATTGTAACATTAACATCCTTGGCGGGATACACCCCATATAGCTTAGGCTACTGCAATATTGATCTAATGATTAACATCTTTGCATTACAGTACATGTTCATATAGGTCACTGTTTATTTTATTTATTTATTTATATTTGTTGACCAGGAGTGTCCGACTGGACGTAGGTCCATTTTCAGCGGAGGCTCGGGGAGAAAAGCTCCACAGTTAAAATAAACAGACAGTAGTTACATTGGATTACATAGTGATTAACAATTTACATAGCAATTACTTACAACATATTTACAGATGAAGAACATAGCACATCAGTAGACAACTAGAATCTTTATCTGTGAAGTACATAACAGACATTAACAAATGTTAAAATAAGAAGTTCCTGCTGTACAAGTACTAGGCTTATGAGCATCTGAGCTTGCTATAATCAAGGTAGTTAGTGGAGTGGAAAGAAAGGTAGTGGTTGGATGGGGTGGGTGATATTAGAGTGGGAGTTGCAAGGGCATAGCCAGCATGTTTTAGGTGCGCTTTTAGTAAAGTTTTGAAGTGGGTGCATGATGGTACGGAGGTAATTGTGGGTGGGAGGGAGTCCCATAATTTGGCTATGGTGCAAGAGAATAGTGCTTCACCAGCAGAGTTATTGGCTTTAGTGACCTGCAAGTGATTTTTGTTGCTGGATCTTAGTGGTCTGGTGGTGCGATAGGGTTGGAGTAGATTCTAGAGGGATGGGACATTTAGTGGATGGTTTACTAGTTTGTGGGCGAGTGAGAGTTGATACCATTGAAGGAGGTGAGGGAGTTCAAGCCAGCCCAGTTCAGCAAGTGAAAGACAGTGGTGACTACGGTAGGATGCCCCTGTGGCGAATTTGGCAATTTTGTTGTAGCAGGTCTCTAGCTTGTTTAGATCGCATTGCCTTAGGTTAGTATATATTGGAGAGGCATAAAGTACTGTGGAGATAAGGTGGGAATTTGCTATTGAAATCTTTGCTGCTTTGGTGAGAAGATGCTTATTTCTGTATAACGCCCCTAGTTTTTTGTGGACCTTTTTTATGGTCATGGATATGTGAAAGTCAAATTCTAGTTTATTGTCTATTTCCACTCCTAGCAATTTGGTGTGTTCAGTTGGGTATATAGTGGTGTCGTCTTTTGCTGTGATGTTAAAGTGTGAGTTGTTTTGAGTATGTTTGGTGGGTTGGAAGATGAGTAGTTTAGTTTTGTTTGGGTTGAGTATTAATTGGGCATCGGATAACCAAGTTTCAACAGAGGAAAAGGCTTCCTGTGTGACTTTTTGCAGTTTGGGTAGGGACTGGGCTGAGCAGATGATGCTCGAGTCATCTGCGTATTGTATGAGTGTGCCATGTGTGGTGGCAGAGGCTAGATTATTTGTGAAAACAGAGAAGAGTAGGGGTCCAAGGATGGATCCTTGGGGAACCCCTATGGAGACAGGTAGTTGGGGAGATATGTCATTCTGCCATACAACGGATTGTTGTAGTAGTGGACTGTTGGAGTAGTGATTAGTATTTGGGATGTATCCTGACAAAGCTACCAAGCATTTGACCAGTTTACATAAGCTTAGGGTCCCTTCCTCTCATGTACGCGCAACCTACGCACAAGCTTATGTACTGATACACAGGAGACACATGGGCAAAAAGTTCCTCAGAGTTTTCTTGCCTAGGTTCATAGGTAGGTTCTAGGCTATCAGCACTGGGGCCTATATAAGCCTAGCCAAAAAGGTTCCCTGGCTTATGCCACCCAAGGAATTATTTTCCTGTACCCTGTCAAACAGTGCTGCAGATGTGACCCCCAGGGTGAATTTTCTATTTCCCATCCAGTCGTCAAGATTTTTCTTAAAGAGGGCCAATGAGGAGCTTTGCTTGACATGAATGGGTAGTTTGTTCCAGAGTATGGGAAGTCTCTGGGACAGGAATCTATCCCTCCAGCATGTTCAGTTTATTGTGGTGACAATGTTTAAGTCCTTGGAGCACGTGGTACAGAGAAATTGGGATTTCTTTAAGTGTAGCATGTCCAAATGCTCTGGGTTTGACATAGCTTTGTATGTTAGGCAGAGATCGCCTCTGAGTAGACGATATGCGACGGAGTAGAGGCTGGAGTTTTTTGAGAAGGTCTGCATATGGCATCTGTTTGAGGCTGGTAATCCTCTTAGTGAGGTATTTCTGTGGCTTTTCCAATTGTTGAAGGTGTCTTGTGAGATGCATGCCAAATGGGGCATTGTACTCTATGAGTCTATAATGGGTTGGATGAGGGATGAGCAGAGAGGAACATGGTCCTCCTTTTTTCTAGAGGAGAACCCTTTTTGTAGGAAAAATGTCTCAGGCAAACACTGCACAAAAGACTCCAATATATAAAGTTTAGAATAGATCCATCTCGGCCAAAGAAAGGCAAAAAAATACATAAAATACAACAAAAATTGAAGAAAGAGGGGTTTGTGTGTCTCTCTCGCTCTCTCTCTCTCTATATATAAATAAATAAATAAATAAATATATATATATATATATATATATATATATATATATATATATATATATATATATATATATATATATAATATACACTGCAGTGGTGGTGCTGCGGTAGCATTGACGCCTCACAGTTAGACGTTGCACGTTCGATTTTCAGTTAGAGCATCTTGTGTGTGCAAACATGCGTGAATGGGCGTTCCTTCGTTGAAGGTTGTGCGTTAGGCCCGGGAATCCAGCACGTAAAAATCTACTGCCAATCATTAGCGGACCGGAGTTCCGCTGTGGCGACCCCTAACCGGGAAAAAACGAAAGACAGAAGGAGGCTATATCTATATCTATATATATATATATATATATATATATATATATATATATATATATATATATATATATATATATATCTCTCTCTCTCTCTCTCTATATATATATATATATATATATATATAATCTACAAACATCTACTGTTATATGTTCTTATACAACTGTACTATGATTGGGAGCATGTTTGAGGTGTAGGACAGGAGTGCATCATCTCTTGAAGAATGGATTTGGCAAAACCATTTCTAGCTCTCAAAAAGGCTTCGCATTACAACAGCATTAGAAATTCAAACTAGAAAGATCCTACCCAAGTTTTTTGCAGAAAACTAGAGTTGCGTACATAAGCTTAAATAATAATAGTTGTTCTAATAGACAGCTGTTGTAGTAGCCTAAACTATGGAAATTACCCTTGCACCAACCACCTTTCTCAGAGCTTTGGGATCCTTCCATACCCTCCAACTGTGAGGAATTCATGCAGAGCTCCATATACATGGTAGTTGGAGCAGAAAAGGCTTCAGAGCATTTTTTTGCCTAGGAAGAAGGCAAAACCCCTCAACACTTAATCTGGTAAAGAAAGCAACTAATTAACTATATACAAAAGACTCAAAAAAACAACCCCTCCCTGACATCAAAAGGAGCAAGAAGAAAAAGGAGGCTGGAAGGAGGGACCGCTACCACAACAGTAATCTATGAGATCAACAACTATTACGGTAAGTTTACATGCACAACTCTTATGTTCTATACATAGATCACCACTGCAGTAGTTGACCCCATATGGGTCAATTACCACAGCATAGTCAGGAGAAGGAAAAAAAAGAGAGGAGGCCAATAACTTAAGCCTCCAGGAGACCTTGGAGAATGGTCTTGGCAAAGCCTGTTCTAGACCTGGAAAAGGAATCCAATGTGTAGTGCTTTGTAAAAGTATGAATGGAGAACCATAGGAGGAACCGCTGGTCAACTTTCTTAAAAGGTTGAGTTTTGTCTATATAGTATCTGAGATATCTGTGTACAGCCAGAAAGTGAGGAAACCTTTCTCTCTTTCTTCTTTGGTTCAGGAAAGAATATTGGGAGATGAATAGTCTGTCAAACTAAATTCTGAGATGGCTTTGGGCATAAAGGTAGGGAAAGTTTCAAAGAAACCCAGCCCTTGTGAAAAAGAGAGGATGGGTTGACTCACCATAAGTGCTTGCGACTCAGATACTCTCCTAGCAGGTGTGTGCAAAATAGCTTCAATGTTAAGAAACTTAAATCAATCTGATGAGTTGGTTCAAATGGAGAATGATTAAGCTTCTGAAGCACAAAACTGAGATCCCAAGGAAGAACCAAAAGTTTTCCGGGTGGAAGAGTATCTGACTCCTTTCCAAAACTTGTTTAACATTAGCACGATTAGAAAAGGGGGCTATAAGGGCAGACCAGTAGAAATGGCTAACAAATGTACCCTGATGGAAGAGTATGGCAGACTGTTGTACAGTAACTCACGCAAACAGTCAAGAACCAGAGGAGGCAGGCCTGAACAGGATCCTTGTTCTTTTAACTGCACTGACTAAAAAATCTGTTCCATTTGCTCATATACGATGTTCTAGTAAAGGCTTTCTCACCTCCTTTAGTACCTGCTGACAATCCACAAGAATAAAAAAGTGCTTAAAAGGTGTCGAAATTCTACGATTTAGGCACTTAAGAGTTTTCAGACTGGGGTTATCAAACTCCCCGTCTTGTATGAGAAAATCCAGACGTAGGGAAACTTGAGGTAACTGCCCTTTGCCAAACTGAAAAGAAGGGAGAATCACTGTGCCTTGGTAGTAGGAGGTCACCACCACAATTTTCGGAGAGTCTTGAATCTTTTGAAGAATCCAGGAAGAGCGTCTTCCAGGCCTGACTACAAAGAATCCTGGAACAGAATTTGTTTGTTCTGAAAGGAGGCAACAGATCGACTTTAGCTGTTTCACACAGTCAGATCAAGCCATGTAAGATACCAGGATAAAGATTCCACACACAAAGTGATCTATCCTGGTCCTGCTGTGCTTGTCTGGAGTAAGGTTTTGCTCTGACAGACTGTATGAAGCCTAAAGAGTCAATTAGAGCTGAGTTGCTATTGCTTAGGCTATTACATCCAGTCTGCAAACGAGGGTGGGATCTGGTACCCCCAGTGTTCATGTACCACACATCATTGTGGTGTTGTCTGTGTACAATTGCAGAGGTCCTGGTGACCAGAGAGATGATTCAAAGCCTTCAACTCATTTTCAACAGCCAACATACCTCCAACATTTATGTACTTTTTGAAAAATAATGAATACTTATTATTTATATGGCTCTGTCTACAGGATCTGACAGTTTGCACCTTCACCCCCCTTTGAAACTGTTTACCATGCCAGAACTGAAGCATCTGTAGTGACTGGCTGGAGGGGTGTTGGAAGGGAGAGCAGCAGACCTGAATTGAAAACTATCTGGCATGTTCACCATGCAATCTCTCTCTTTACAAATCCCAGAACTGAAATCTAAAAAGCGCAGATGCTCAATACAGACTGATTTAAGGTACCACTGTATATTTCTCAAGCATAGTCTGGTCAAAGGTGGCATGATTATCCTTGAAGCCATGTACCCTAGAAAACTGAATAATTCTCTTGCAGATGCTTGCCTTTGGCTGGAAAATCTCGAAGAAAAACTGAAACATATAGGTTCATGTGTGTTTACTGGGCTAACCACCACAGGGGCCTACCCATGCACCCTAAATCTCTGACAACTTCTGGTACCCTTGATAAGTGTAAGCAGGGACTTGGGCGATGAAACATTTACAAGCAGGGGCCTGGGAGGTGAACCATTTATAGGCTGCCAGTGTTCATTAGAGACACAGGTGGCCAACCAGGGATGGATTTCCTGTTCCCCATCCAACTGTCCAAGTTATATTTGAATTGGGTTAAGGAGAAACTCTGCTACACATGGATTCGGGGAGCCTGTTCCAGAGAAGGCTAGTCTCTGGGATTTATTTATTTATATTTGTTTACTGGGATGGTCCAGCTGGGCCAGAAGTAGCCATTTTCAGTGGAGTCCCGGGGAGAAAAGCTCCACATATAAGACATTTCACATACAATAGAGAATTTACATTAATAAAGACGTTTAGTACATATTATTGGCAGCTTATACAATTGAGGGAAAAAAAAACAGTACACAGGTAATCATTCTCAAATCAAAGATATTATACAAGCAATACAGAGTATATACACGAGAACATTTTTTTCTATATATATATATATATATATATATATATATATATATATATATATATATATATATATATACACACACATACTTACACACACACACATTTATGGGATATATACTTGTTTCTCGAGAAAGGCAAGTTTTCAGTCCTTAGAATGGGTAATGCTTTGCGGATATGCAGGAGGTCCAAAGTGGAGTCTGACAAAGCCCTGTATGCCAGACATCAATCTCCCCTCAACAGCCTGCAGCAAACATAATACAGGGATAGGGACAGAAGGCTGTCTGCACAGGATGTTACTTGCACCCTGTATTCTTTTAGGAAGGAACCTCTGTGGATGTTCCAAATGATAAAACAAACATATAATATAAGCAAGACAAAGCAAATCTTAAGAAATGCCTGAAATGTTCAGCAATGCCAAATGTGACAGTCATCCTTTTGATCTAGCTTTACAGGAAAGCTAGTGGAGGCAACATGGGTACAAGACACTCAAGTGATAACATCTGGAACTTCAGAATCTTGAGAAAATGGTTCAAAGAAGAAAGAACAAGCACTGGCCCCTCCTAGATCCTTTTAGAAAAGGAACTATAAAATCTTTGAATAATAACCTTTCCCTATGAAACGGAAAAACACCTGTTTGATGACTTTCAGAGGCAGCTGTATAAACAAGTGAGAGAACAGAAGAATCTGGTTCCCTGGGCAAGAGAAAATCACCTGGAATGCAGGGAGGATTCCCAATGTCAAATACCCCTTTCTAGATGATATTCAGAACCCAAATGTCTGAGATTATCTGATGCCAAACGAAGTTGCCAGGGTGGGACAGCATGAATAGGCGGACAGGACTGTCCTTGATTTGGGGGGGCCCTTCCCTCTATTTTGAGCCTCCATTCCACTCTTAATTATTGGTTCCTTGCTGTTTGGAGGGAAAAAAAGATAATTTGGCCTACAAAACGAGAACTGAAAAATCTGAGTCACTTCTTGAATAAGTTTTCTACTTTCATCCCACTTCCTCGGCTGCAGAAAAGACCATAGTCTTTCTGTCTAAGGGATAATTTAAAATCTCAGATTTAACATCATCATGAAGACTGAGAACAAAGCCAAGCAAATCTCCTCAAAACTGATACAGAAGTAACAGCTGTGGAGGAAGAATCTGCAGCATCAGAAGCACTTTTTAAAAATCTGCTTAGTGAATGGAGAAACAGCTGCTACAGAAGCAGTTAATGTTTTACCTCAGAAAACGTAAGATTTCTGCATGTTCTAAAGCAAAAGAGCAAAAACTTTAGTATATTAAAATCAAATCCTGAAAGTTAAAGTACTAGAAAAATACATTTTTGTCTCTAACATATCCATTGCTTTTCCATATTGATCAGAAGAAAAAGAGATGGTAGCAGTAAACTGATTAGCAGCACAGAGAGGCCTGCATTGGGATTAGTAAATAGGTACATGTGTGTGTTTAAGGCACCTTGTATAACCTTGTCACACTTCTTGGGAGCAGGAGGCTGACTGACAGAAAGGCTGGATGCTGTGAGGAAAAATATCTTTAAAACAGGCAATACAGGAGGAATGGGTGCACCTTTTGGCATCTGCAACTGTGACAAATTTTAATGCACTTTTGTACCATAGGAATCTCAATATGTCCTGATGAAACACCTCTTTCGTGTTAAATGTCAGTGAAAGAATTTCTTCAACAGGGAAACTACACTATCTCATAATCAGAATACTCAGAATGAGAAGGCACTCGAAGTACAACCTTCTCCCACAATGTCTGCTTTTCTGACTGAAACGGGTCAGAATGAGGAATGCTGTCTTTTCTTGCCTGAAGATTCAGAATGCATGGACAAAGCAGTAAGTTCCTTGGAAAATCTCAGTAAATCTACCCTGATCCTGGAAACAGAAACAAGAGACTGGAATTTTTTTTCACTAAGCACACCATCTCTGAATAAAGCCTGATTTTGCACACACTAAACCCAGCTTACAAACCACCATTTCAGCAAAGTGCAGACAATTTACCAATCCCCAGATACCAAATAAAAGGGAAGTCCCCTTGTCCGGTCAAGGGCATTCCAACAGCCGCAGAGAATGTGGCTCTCTCCAGGTCTTTGATGGTTTGGCTACACCAACAGGACCAGGGAGGATGATGTGTGACCCGAGGATCAAAAAGTGGCTACAGCAGAAGTTACACACCGATTGCTGAGACAAACTAGCAGCCAGCCCGACCTTTGAAAACTCCCTTCAGCATTTTTTTTTTTTTTTTTTTTTTAGTGTGCTGGAAAGGGTAAAACCAGTGAGGCAGTACAGTTCTGTAAAATCTTATCACTAGATGTTCTTCTCTTCATTGTTGCTGCATTCTTTAATGAATGGATCTCCTGCCAAGGATAGCCCAATATTTGGACAGTATACCAAAGCCTTTACATAGTATAGACACCATAAATCACAAGCATGCTGCCTGTGTAGGACATTAAGATGACAAACAGATGCAAATACTCATAACTAAATTGCCTCAAGCAGGTACAAGACACCACCAAGGACAAAGGAAAACATGCACACCCAGAGGTAAAAGGTTCAGAAGGGAAAAGAAGCAAACACCCCTTGGCCAGGAGGGTAATAAGACACAAGAGCAAGAACTATAACAGAGGAGGGAAGGAGGAAGGGACTGAATATTTCAATAGTGAACAGAAAGACATCTACTGGTAAGATTTTACACTAGTGTACTATGTCCTTGCAAATCACTGTTGCTGTATTCGTCATTGAAGGGAGAGTACAAAAGCTAAGAAGACTGAGAGGAGGAAGGCACAGAAGAGCCCTCTACAAACCCATGCAGAATAGCCCTGGCAAAATCTGCCCTGGCCATGGCAACAAAATCCAATATGTAAAGCTTAGTAAAAGTATGAACAGAGGATCGAGTAGCAGCCTCAAGGATGAAATTGGTGTCTAAACACTTGAAAAGGCATCAGAAGAGGCAACCACCCTAGTAGAATGTGTTCTTACAGAAAAAGACAGACATTTGACATGAAAAGTTAACAAAAGGAAATGGTTTTAGAGATTCAGGAGGAAAAGGTTTGCTTGGAAACAGCTATAGCCAAAGTCCTTAGATGAAAAGAAAGAAAAAGTTGCTCAGATTTGCAAATAACCTTTATTTTATCCAAATATCGGAGCTTTCTATGCAGGTCCAAGGAGTGAAGAACTTTCTTTCTAGCAGACTGTGATGAAGGAAAAAAGGAAGGAAGCTGCACAGACTGATTAAGGGACGACTCATTAACCACAATGGGCATAAAAGACAAATAACCTACCTTGGAAAGGCTGATGAGGCTGCCTATAGACAAAAGCAGATTCAGAAGGGTAATTCCTCTAGTTTAAGAATAGGGGAGACAAAAATACGATTGAGTTCCTGCATGGTTTTATTCTGGAGAGACTTGAAGAGGCCAGCTGCAGCTATCCCAAAATGATTTTTATTAACCAGAGGAGCATCCAAAAGCTTGGCTTAAGTATCATCAAGCAAGGCCTGAAGGTGAAGCCAACACCACCACCTCAAAGAACCAAAGGCAGTAGCCCTGCAAGAGGGGTCAGCGGCATCGTAACTGCATTTTAGGCATGACGAGTAACCTGGGAAGTGTATCCAAGCAGGGAAAGAGCTGAAGTTTTCCCCTCATAACCAGGAAGATCAGACAACTTTAGCTACCTGAGAAAGGAGAGCTAAGACATAGGAGTTTAATAATTAACAGCCTGAAAGGACAAAGTGGGAGCAGTGTACATTTTTTTTACCCAACCTTTCCATAGCTCTACTGTCCTTATCAGAAGGAAGGAGCTTAGAGGAGGGTAACAGCTTAGAAGGCTTATCTGTAGAGATTGAAACCACAGTAGGATCAGTAGGACACAAATAAAAACTTTCAGTCCTCAGGTACCTTGCAGAATCTATCAGGTTTCTTAGGGACAGAGCGTTGAGAATCTAGAGCCACAAATGCAGCAGAAAAGGTACCCAAAAGAGCTGCTAAGACAGGAGTAACAGCAAATGGCTTAGGTGAGTCCACTTGTAAATGCTCACAGAATCGCTTTCGGACATCAGAGACCTAGGAGCAATCCCATTTAAAGTACTCCATCATACCAGGAATAGTATCCCCAAAGGATAATTCTTCCAAATGGGAATCTGGGCTGAAAGAATCTTCTTCCTCTGAACTATAATCTAGAGAAGAAGGAATCTGAGAGGAGTAAGCTAGGGATTTCTCTCCAAAATCCAGGTCTTCATCCAAGGTATCCAGTTTTCTTGCCCTCTTAAAAGGAATGGAAGACTAGAGAGGAGTAGGGACTGAAACCCCCTTGGTAGGCTTTAAGGACAGCAAGACACTAAACAGGCCTTGGATAAAATCCTGCCATTCATATTGGGAATATTTAGAAATAGCGGTAATATTCTTTATCTTTTGATATTTAAGTGTGGCATCTGCTCTAATGACACTCGACAGTTGGTCCCTTGGCGAGATTCAAGACGAGAACCAGGCATCTCTTCCCGAAATAAGATTTGAGGAACCTCCCTCAGCCCTTCGGAAATAATCAGACGTGGTTCCTCTCAATGTCCAGAGCAAATGTTTGAAAAGTCACTGAGGAAGTGAGAGAACAAGGATCCATGCCCGCCTCCGACAAGGCTGAGGCAGAGGAATCTGATGCATGCACCAGATGTTCTTCAGGGCTTTCACTTGCATCTAGAGAGATGTCCGGTGGGAGGGTGGACAGCAACAGGATTAGGCCTAGACTTCTTGACCTTCTTTTAAGAAGATGGCTTACCCTCAGGATAGGAGGATTCTGCCATAGCACCCTGAGCTAGCAATTTAAGCTGTTGGTTCTCCAGGTATACAGACAGAGAAGATAAGCTGCTACAAAGGGTCTTGGGGACAAACACTTGACAGAGTAGTGCATATGGTTATGAGAAGCACCTAGGTAAAAAAAGACACTGGTCATAAAGGTCTTTATGGAGAATCTGCCTCCCACACTGACATTTTCTCTTTCTGGATGACATGAACACAAATAACCACAAAAATAGACCCAGTGGGTCACTTACCTGAAAACACAGCTTGGTAACCAGCATAGCAGAAGGGTGTTCAGACCGAAGTTCAACAATGGCATTTGGAATGGTGGCAAACAAGTTTGTGTGTGTGTGTGTGTGTGTGTGTGTGTGTGTGTGTGTGTGTGTGTGTGTGTGTGTGTGTGTGTGTGTGTCACCTTTATGACCTATGAAAATGGAACTCTTCTCAAACACAGCAGCCAAAGTAGAGTCCTGAACGTAGGTTTATTTTTAAATAACACAATACGTTTTCGTTACCTTAACAAAAAGTAACTTCTTCAGAGGAACCAACAGAAGAATTGGGTAGCGCCAAATTTAAACTAATACTAGGTTAGCGCTAGAAATATCTTGTTGGTTTTAACAAATGTATAAGTGCTTCGGCACAGTTTACTAATCTTGTACTAACTGTTGTTTTGATGATTTATCGCCGATAGCGGTGTTTTTAATATTAATGATGGGTTTGTTGACGTGATTACGTCAAATTTAGTTTAAATTTGGTGCTACCCAATTCTTCTGTTGGTTCCTCTGAAGAAGTTACTTTTTGTTAAGGTAACGAAAACGTATTGTGTTATTTAAAAATAAACCTACGTTCAAGACTCTTGACTTTGGCTGCTGGGTTTGAGAAGAGTTCCATTTTCAATGGCTTTACGTTTTGTTTCATTTACCTTTATGACCTACACCGTGCACAGGGAGTATGCGTATGATGCCTGTAAATACTAAAACCTTTGTTATACTGGCCGGACGTTGGGATATCCTTGGCTGGAAATCCCTTGGGTAAAGAATACTGCAACAGTGATATGGAATGACATCTGCTATATATGCTTTCCAGGGCATCTACCACGATAAAGCAACAACAAGCCTACAGACCCACAGGAAATGTGGGATAAGACTACTGATCACCAAAGAGCCTGTCACTTGCTTAAGAATCACTTTGAGATTTGTACCATTTTGCTTTTGCTGAGAGAAGGAGTAAAGGAACACCGAATCCTAGAGGAGTGTAGCTGCAAAGGTACCAACACTAGTGATCGCCAACAGGCTGATCTCCATTATTTATCATTCTTGGCTAACCTAGAGAATTACTAAATTAACAAGTTTTCCTAAAATTAGTTTACTGGTTCCTTCCTGTGGCAGAAAGAGGTTGTCAGGCTAATTGTGGACATTACTTGCTACTGAAGCTAAACCAGTTGATAAGCTCCACAGAGATTTTTATTGCTTATTTTTTGCATTATAAATAAGGTGATTCAGCTTAACGCCATCTAACAAGCAACAGCATGTCATACTGCACTGTACAGATGCAGGCATGTGTAGCCTTCACCTGCTCTGTACAACCCGCTCCCCAATTTCAATTGGACTGTAAATAGTCAGTAGCTGCACAAAGACACTCTGGTTTGCACTAGATAGTGTGTTGCATTTCTTGGGTATAGTTAGACTGTTTTCGATAAAGAGGTTTCTTCTAGGTGTCACACAGCTCTTCATGTGTAGACAAACTGTTTTACGCAGATAGCATCTCCAGTAAATCAACTCCAAACTACTTCATAGGTGCAATCCTCCTACAGCCCACATTAGCAAGCATCTGGAATCATGGGTTTGCACTTTCCACCTGCCTAGCCAGCCTGGTTGAAATGGGCATTCTGAGACACTGTAGCAATTTTCTCATGTTTACAGGCACTCTACTAAAGCTATTAGGCAGTGTGTGTGTGAGAGATGTAGTTATACAATGCTATTGGAGGAAGAGCTCTCACACAAAGCCACAACAAAATCAGATTGTCAGTACCACACAACATCATACTAAACAAAGCACACACAGCTCAGATCAAACACATAGCCCTTTATATGCTATGGCTCATAAACTTAACCTATCTAAACCACTAAGGCCTCCTAAAAATAACCTAAGAAAAAAGTACTCTCAGCAACCTCAGAAGCAAGCAACCAAGGGAGCACCCACCATGAAGCATACATCCAAGAGTCACACTGACTTACTTCAAAAGCCCGTAAGGAAAACCTTCACAGAATCCAACATCATAGACATAGATGGCTTCATAGTGAGACACACCAATCACACCTCACCAGATTGTGCAAGGAGAGGATTACACTTAGCTGGGCTACCAGACACCAGGATTCTCTGCATTATGCAAACACTCAAGTCCTTGCAACACAAATATGACAAAATCACAGTACACTTGGTGTAAACGACTTGAGATCTACCTACCTGGACTATTAGAGAAAACACATGATGGAGCTCTCATAATGTCTCTGTTTTGGCTAGTATGAACTTAACATTGAATAAAATTGTATCATTATTAAGAATGATGCCTCAGTATGAAGAAAAAAAGATTGTTTTCAAGTAGCTTCTGATGTCATTCAACGGGGGTACAATGCATATGAGCCATGGAAGAGATGGCAAACTGTTCCAACTGCTTTGCTAGGGATGGTCTGCACTTCTCCTCCCAAGACTTTCATTTATTAGCTAAATCCTTGGCCACCCTATAGCACCTTTTTAGGCAATGCCAGTCTTCTAAAACTGCCAACATAAAACAAAACATACATCTCTGCTTCGTTTTACTAGGCCCTAAACCTTGGGAATCTCCTACCATCAAAAAGATGTATCTTCCTAGCCCAAACACCATTCACAAATAAAAGTCCATCTCCAGAAATTGGCCAAATTCCAGTGTCATATCTCTAACTACATTACCTAACCCCACCATCACTCAAACCGAACATAAATCAACTGCAGCTTTCTTAATGCATAGCTTACTCATATTTAAGACACTGTTGCACCTAATTGTAAATATAAAGAAGTTATGTACGTACTCACCATAACGTTACATCTGAGTAGGTAAACTTCATTTGTCAGCAACCTGTGGATTTGGGATCCGATACGGATCCGAGCCGGCAGCATACCAAGCAAAAGATCCGAGCTCCAAGCTCCTCCCCCTACCCATACTACACTGCAACCTCCTTCCAATCCTCAGATCGAGTTTGCCACTCCACACGTGACACCAACAAACTAATCTGAGACCCCTAAACCAAGGACACACCTCCAGCTCTGAAACTCGGAACATCGAGCTCAGCAAAAATAACGCCAAGGTAAGGGGGAAGGAGGAAGGGACGGTTGCTGACAAATGAAGTTTACCTACTCAGATGGAACGTTATGGTGAGTACATAACTTCTTTATCTGAAGTAGTTAACTTCATTTGATCAGCAACCTGTGGGACAGAGTCCCTAGCTACCCGAAATCTTGGGAGGTCCTTAAGGAAGGATATTCCAGAGCACTGCAGAGCAAAAGGAAGCCCTTCCTCTAGACACCAAATCCAGTTTATGATTATTAATAAAAGGTGTGAGAAGACGCCCAGGTAGCCGCTGATCAAATGTCATCCAGGGAAACTAGACCAGAATGCTGCAGACGTTGCCATAGAACATGTAGAATGAGCATGAACTCCTACAGGTTCTGGTAAACTAAGCTCTCTGTATGCTTGCAGAATACAAAGGGAAATCCACCTAGCAAGAGTCACTTTTGAAACTGGTTTCCCTACAAAGGGCTTAGCAAAAGAAACAAAAAGTTGATCAGTTTTACAAAAGTCCACCATCCTGTGCAAATAAAAACGTAACTGCCTGTAAACATCCAGCAAATGAAGTTTGTATTCCCCTTTATTCTGAAAATTAGGGAAAAAGACAGGCAATTTAATATATTGATTAATGTTTGTCTCAGAAGTAACTTTAGGGAGAAAGGATGGCTTAGTCCTGAGAGACACCCTGTCCTTATGAAACACAAGATATGGGGGTTTCATACAAAGCTTGAAGCTCCGACACTCTCCTTGCTGAAGTTATAGCCACCAGAAAAGCCATCTTGCATGACAAATTTTAAGTCAACTGATGCTGAGTGCTCGAAAGGAGGCACAACTAAGGCCTGAAGAACCGCCGTCATATGCCACAGTGGGGACGGATTCTTAATAGGAGCTCTCAGAAGAAAAGTGCCTTTCAAAAGGGTCTTACAAATTCTGGCAGCAGCGAGAGAGCCTAAATTGTCCCCTACATGTTAATGAGAAATAGTCGCCAGCTGGACCTTCACTGTGTAAGAGCTGGCTCCTTGCTGGAAGATATGAGACAAAAAGTCTAATACCGCTGGGATCAGAGCGGTAAAATGATCTAGATTTCGCTGTGAAGCCCAAATGAAGAAGGGTCTCCCATTTACTACAGTAATTTTCCTGGTAGAGGATTTATGTGCCGCAACCAAGATAGATTTAACAGGAGAAGAGATACCGGGAGTCCTAGCAACTAGTGGAAATGGAGCAGCCAAGCTGTGAGCTTCAGGCTGTCCAGACTCAGAGGAAGCATTCCCGAGGGATGATGAATCAGATCCGGAATGGGATCCAAGGTGGAGCTATGAGATGAGACCGTAGGCAGGGGAACCAGACTTGACGAGGCCAGGATGGGGCTATGAGGACCAATCTGCTCCCCAACCGGCAAGCTTTCTGTAAGAATTTTATCATGAGCGGAAGCGGGGGATATGCATAAAGAAGACCGGGTGACCAAGCATGAATAAGAGCGTCTCTGGGGGCTCCCCCCGTCGGGGGGATTAGAGCGAAAAACCCGCTGCACTTCGCGTTGGAAGGTGATGCTAAGAGATCGCAGCAAGGCTGACCCCACTTGAGGAAGATCTGTTCCGCTACACAAGGGTTCAGAGACCACTCGTAGGGAGAAAGGATAGTTCTGCTCAATTTGTCCGCCTTGATGTTGGACCGACCCGGAATGTGCGTTGCTATCAGAAAGCGGTTGGTGGAGATCGCCCATTCCCAGACTCTCAAGGCTTCTTGACAAAGGGGATAAGACTTGGTTCCCCCCTGTTTGTTGATGCACCAGACCACTGACATATTGTCTGACTGGATCGCAATAGTTCCCAGAGGGAGATAAGCATGAAGGGCCTGCAACGCTAAAAGGACCGTTCTCATCTCTGGAACATTTATATGCAGAATGGTCTTGTTTTGAGCCCACGTGCCTTGAACAGCCCTTTCCGAACAATGCCCCCCACCCTAGGCGGGAGGCGTCCGTGGTCACCGTGGCTTGGGGTTGGGGCACAATAATGGGACGTCCCTCCTGCAAATTCCGGGATTGGAGCCACCACATGAGAGAATTTCTGCACAGTCTGCTCAGAGGGATCAGAAAATCTAGACCCTAAGGCTCTCAGGACTAATTCAGCAAGGCATACAGAGGACTGCAGAAGCGCTAACACATGAAGTGCCAGGCTGTGTAGTCTGTCTGGGGTTAAGAATGCCCTGGCCTGACGAGAATCTATTCTCGCCCCTATGAAGTCTAACACTTGAACAGGTTGAAGGGAAGACTTTCTGAGATTTATGGTAATCCCTAGCCGAGGCGATATCCGGAGAAAGAAATCTCTGGCTAGTAAGAGTAGATGCCTGGTGGAGGCGGTGAGGAGTCAGTCGTCCAGGTACGGGAACACCTGAATGCCCTGAAGTCTCAGGTGGGCCGCTACAACTGCCATGATCTTGGTGAACACCCTGGGGGCTGTGGTGAGACTGAAGGGTAGGATCCTGAATTGATAATGACTGGCACCTAGCCGAAAGCGGATATCGCCTGTCCATCAGAATATGGTAGTACGCATCCTTGAGGTCTCTCAAGCACAACCAGTCTTCCTCCTGCAGGAAGGGCAGGATGGATTGAAGCGTGACCATCCGGAACATTTCCTTGGCAACGAACAGATTCATTGCTGATAGGTCGAGAATCGGCCTTAGGTTCCCCCATCTTTTTTGGCAGCAAAAATAACCTGGAATAGATCCCTGATCCGGACTGGTCTGGGGGCACCTGCTTGATGGCTCTTTTTTCTAGTAGCTTTTGTATTTCCAAGGCGTTGGCCTCCCTCTGAGCGGGTGGGACATCCGGGAGGCGCCTTGTGTAAGGGGGCTTGTTTATGAAGGGAATAGAATAGCCTCTGGACATTATCCAAAGCACCCAGCGATCTGTCGTGATGGACTCCCATCGGGCTAGGTGCATCGAAAAATGCCCCCCCAACTGCCTCCAGAGAGGAGCAGTCGGGCAACCCCTCAGGGATGCTGCGCGGGTCGCTCTGACAAAGGTTCACGTGACCCAAAGCTCTTCACCCCCCCCCTCTGCCTCTGGGCCGGCGTCCACCTTGTCCACCTCTGCCTCTGGGGGAGAAGGAGTCCTGAGCATTCCGGGACTGCTGAGTTTTCCAGAACCACAGCTTCTTTTGCCCACGCTGGTTCCTGGAAAAGGACCTTTGAGGGTTAGAGAAGCGGATCCCGACGGTTGACAGCGTCTTCCCGTCTTTCTCGCTCTGGACAAGCATATTGCAGACAGTCTTCCTGATCAGGGTCGAACCGTCAAAAGATGCGTTAGCAAAGGACGCCTTGAAGGGCTCCGAGAAGTCACAAAGACGGAGCCAGGCGTGACGCCTTAACGATATGCCGGATCCGCTAGCCATAGCGGCTCCCTCAGTGGCATGAGAGAGTAAACGCATGGACGTATTTGACACAGACTTGAGAGTGGCCATACAAGCAGAGAAGGTCCGTTTATACTCGGCTGACATGGACTCTGGGTGAGACTCAGCGTACTCTCATGAGGTCCAGCTGCAGTCGAATTACATGGGCCAAGTAATTCAGCGTCCTTATAGTAAAGGTGGCTGAAGCAAAAGTCCGCTTTCCAAGACGGTCCATAGCCTTGGACTCCTTGTCTGGGGGGTGGACCGAGGAACTTTCTTGGGCGAGTTCCTTTTTTGTGGCCGCTGCCACCTCCATGGCATCAACCGGGGAACCTTTGTTCCAAGAAGCTGTATCTGCCGGTTGACTCAATATTTTGTTGAGCCTTTTGGGTATAGGCTCCACAGTGTCCAGTTCCTTCCAAGCTTTGGTGGTAACGTCCACCAGAGGGATGGCCAGGGGGACACCCAAGAGGTAGATGGGCCTGTGTCGAACGCTTCCAGGAATACAGACACATCAGAGGAAGGTTTTTGGGCGGATCACTCCCCCCCCCCCCCCCCGGCGAAGGATCTCCATAATGTCTCCAAAGGAGATGTCTTCGGGGGGTGATTTGGGGGAACCTTCCCCTTCCTCCAAGTCTGTATCCTCAATGAGGGACTCGGGGGGGGGGGGGGGTCCAAGTGCCTCCTTTTACACTGGCGTTTGTGAGGAACCTCCTCGGGTGGACTCACAAATGGTTTTGTGTTCCTTCAAGGAAACTCTCTGGGGCGCAATAGACACAGGCTGTCCCTGGAGGGATTGGATAATGGAAGACAAACCCAGCTGCGAGGGAGCAGGGAATGACCCCGAGGACAGAGTGAGGGGTCTCGATCTTTCAGAGAGAACCCTCTCCACAGCATTGAATGCCGAGGGAGAACCGGCCTCTCTGAAACTGGTAGTGAGGGTAGCCGACACCCTCGGATCAGACATAGGGATCGGAGCCAAAGTTGGAACGGCCGGACCCGAAGGGACGGCATGCCCCGACCACAACGGGGCCGATGACACTCATCCCCTCGGATCAGATGCCCAACTCTCGACTCCGAGAGCTCGGATCCGAAAGCAGATCCGACAGACTCGAGGGCATGGCCGGCGTCGAGGCCAAAGGCACCATCGGCACCGACCCCCTGACTCCAAGGCTCCTTGGATCCATAGACTCCGATATCCGATGGTGGATCGGAGAAGGAGCTATCTGGGTGAAAAACGGAGCCGAACACCCCACTCCGGGAGGGGTGGGGAGCCAGCAGTACCCCCATCTGCAGTTGAGTTTGTAGAAACCTTTGCATCATTCGATCCATGTCTGCTTCAGAGATGCACTGAGTCGATCTGGAGGACGCCACCGACGCCGTCCAGGACAGCCGACTAGAAGACAACCTCGAGGGTGGTCTAGCCTTCTCAGACTCCGAAGAAAAATGTGGTGAATGGAGCCGAGGAGAGGATGGCCTAGTAACTTTTACCGGAGACAAGATCACCTTAGCGGGAGGGGCTGTTGGATCCAACTCGGCCTGTCGCTTGCGGCCCCTCTCTCTATCTCTATCCTTTTCCTTGTCTAAATGTCTCTGTCTCCCTGTGTTTTTCTTTGACTTTGTCTTTCTCTCCGTGTGGTAAGGTGGGAAGGTTAGTCCCGGACAGTGGAGAAGGACCTGAAGGCGGAACAGCCACAGCCGTGGTTGGTGAGGAAGCAGCAGAAGAGGCAGAAGTTGATTCTGTGGGTAGAAGACCCGCCAGAATTAACTTGTTCCTGCGATCCCGCAGGTTTTGGGGGTTGAAGGCCGCACAGATCTTGCAGCCGGAAGACAAATGGGCCACCCCCAAGCAAACTACAGAGTGCGACCATCGGCTGGAGACAGCTTGTGGCCACACTTTGCCCTTAGAGAAAGTCACTTTCTGACTTTCTGACATCTTAGAGAACACACACACACACTCTACGGGTGGGAAAGGGGGCCTACACTAACAAACAGAAAGTTAACTTTCAAGGTACAAAAAAACCCAATAATTATCGTAAACAGAGAGGGATAAACTAATAATTATTTCTAAAAATTATCAAAAGGGCACACACAGACCAAAGTTTTCGAAAAACCCGGACACTTGCCTGGAGCTCAAAAATCCCGTGCTGGCGAAGCTGCGGCAAATGAGATCTGGGGATTGGAAGGAGGTTGCAGTGTAGTATGGCTAGGGGGGAGGAGCTTGGAGCTCAGATCTTTTACTTGGTATGCTGCTGGCACGGATCCGTATCGGATCTGAAACCCGCAGGTTGCTGATCAAATGAAGTTAACTACTTCAGATAAATTTGTTTAATCCGAACTGTTTTTTTTCTTATAACAGTTTTATTCTCTTTGTAACCGATTTACAGCAATCTATTCAGCAACCCAGGAGGAGACTAGATTTGGTCATGGGTGATAAGCACTCTTCTATGGGTAAATTCAAATAAAATGCATAAATAAACTGTACCGTCTTTGGAAAGATTTCCCATATCTTGTACCCACAGAGTGTCGGGATATAGCCTGGCTTCCCATGTCCCTGTACTGTAATAAGTGGGTTATCGGGGAATATATTAATGTCCCATACATCAAAAATGAAACATTTAACGTTGCCAATTTGATATTGCAAGGATTAAAATTTTCTGATAAACATTTATGGAAGATGCTGAAATAAAACTCCAAACTTTTCTTTTATCACAAATTCCTCCAGTAAATCCTGCCACCATCTTTGTCTACATTCTTTGCAGACTATTTTTGTTTCTTTCAAAATGTCAGATAAAAGCTGGTTAAGAATACTAGAAGGCACCTTCTTACTCTAGTTTGCAATTCAACATTTTCATTATTAACAAAGGACTGGCAGTAAAAACTACCATATGGCTGAGGTTAGTAAAAACAAGCAACTAAAATAAATCATATTTTAATGGTGAGCATTATGATACAGTACTTCTAATTCTCAGAAAATATGGATAAACTGAAGTAAATACTTCTTGAGTACTTTTATAAACTGTCTCAAAATAAACATGTATAGTTCTAGAAGTAGTGTTAAAGTACATATTGTTCATCCATTTCAGTGCTATGTTTTATAATGCTATTAAAATTCATTGAGTATTTTAAACATTTATGATAATGTAAAAACAATTGCTTACTTTTGTAACTCGTCCTTGGCTGTGATTAGTTCTTTTTCCTTCATTTCCAAGCTGTTACTTGTTGATATTAACTGTTCCGTCATCTGCTGGTTGCCTTCCTTCAGATTCACCTCTTGAAGATCATGATTAATAATACTCTGTTCATAATTCTTAAGCTTCTCCTGTAACTCTCGCAAGTTGCTGTTCAAAACTGACAGCATCCTATCCTTCTCTTGCAGTCTACTTTCCAAAACAGCTGCATCATTGTCATTAGGGATTGGCAACTCTCTCTCAAATTGTTTATTTTCTTCTTTAACTTCAATCTCTTTTTCAAGCTCAGGCAGTTTCTCTTTTGATAAAAGAGCCTGTGTTTCAGACTCTGGCAAGCAAGTTTCTTTAAAAATTATAGGCGGCTGAAGAACATTTTTACTGTCCTGTAGTAAGCAGTTATCAGTAGGTATTTCACTTTGGTTCACTAGAGTGGCATCCCTGTCCCTTATAAGCTTTTGTAACCTTTCAATCTCATGTTCTAGTTCCTGAATCTGCTGACTTTTTTTAGACGATACCTTTACTATCTGCTCACACTCCTTCCTCATTGTTTCAATTGTGTCATGGAAGTGATCAGTGTCTTGTTTAACACCAGCAAACTTAGCTGATTCAAGTTCCTGAGATAAACTGGTGAGATGCGTTTGAAGGGATTCGATCAAAACAGCTTTTTCGGTGGAATATTCTTCTGCTTTCTCTAAGGCAGGTTTTGTAATTATTAATTCAGCATCAGTATTCTGAGCTTCCCTGGTAAGCATAGTAAATCTGCTTTGTTTCACCTGCAGTGCTTGTATTTCAGCAATCTTCAGAGAGAGATTGGTTTTGCTTTCCTCAGGCTCTTCAGTCAGTAACTTTATTTGCAGTTCTTTTTCAGCACTAGTGTCTTTCTGAGTCTGGATATTAGACTCCAAGATTTCATACAAAGACTTGTAATGTTCTACATCATTAACCAATTGGAGGACTTTCTTTTCAGACAAGGAAAGATGATCTTTTAAATGTTCCACCTGCTCAGAGAGTAAATCTTTTGCTGATCTCTCACTCTGGAGATCCTTCAAAATTTTTTCTAACTTATCTTCAGGACTCTCTACTTTGCCATGTAATGATGCTTCCACAACCACTTTTGCAGACTGAATTTTTTCATGGTTTCCCAATGCGGCTATTTTTACAACATGCCTATTCAAATCTTCATCACTTAAGCCTAAAATAAATATATATATATATAAAGAAAAAGTCAAAACCATGACAATCTAAACTACAAAACACCAGAAATGTGAAGAATGATCATAAATGGGAAACATTACAAAACTATATAATCTTATCAGAAACAGCCAAGAAGAAAACTCCCAACTTTAGTTTGGTTTCCTAGGTAACCTACATTTTGCAGTATTTAATTACACCAAAATAAACAATGGTCAGCAAACTTGAACAATTAACTAGGCGGAAACAATAAATTAAAACATGCAGTGAGCGCTCAGTTTGAAAATATTACATACACTGTACACCAACATAAATTAAATCACATACCATAATACTAGAACTGTGTGTCCATCTTCTGTAACTCAGTACTAAAGCCATAAACATTATGACTGTTCGTTAATCCAAACTTTTACTTACTTATTTTAGTTTGTCAAACAGTTAAAGTTGACGGGTCACCAGGCCCTCTTCAGTCACAACACGGGTCAACAGAGGTAACATAAAAAGCAGATAACTACAACACACAAGGAAATGAACAAGCAGCTGATATTTACAACACACAGATACAGTTACTACAGTGAAACAATGCACACAGGTGGCAATGGAAGGACACTATACAAATTAGAAAACCCAGTGGCAGCATGTCTCTTCTACAATCCATTGCCCTGAAATCAAATGTAAAAAGCTTCACTAATGAAATAATTCCGTTTAGTCTTAGATATTTTCATTATCTGTTCTCGTCTCATCTCTGCTGGATGGGTCAAACTTAGAAAAAGTCCTCTCCCCCACAGCAGTATCAAACTGGGGTCTGATGAGGGCTAGTGTCGCCTTCAAATTGCCCCTAAGGCTGCATTTCTTTAAAAAAAAAAAAAAAAAAAAAAAAGCCGTTGAAGTAGCTCAAGTACAGTGAACTCTAGAAATTCGTGAAATGCCTCGGTACCCTTTCTATACCACAATTTTATAAAATCAGAAAGCCATCTGGCAGAGTTAAGTTTAGAAACATTGTGACCCAGAGATTTAGTGGAAAAGGTAACAAAAAAGCAGGGAGTTGCTACAATGGGCATATTTCAGCTCACAGGCTAGCTTAAGTAATACCTACCCAAAGCAGTGCCTTCCATGTAAAGTATTTTAAATTTGTTGTACCAGTAAGCTCAAAGGGATACAGTCATTTCCCCCCAGAACAAAATACAAGTCCCATGGAGGAACTACATGTCTTAGTGAAACCCTCAGCAAGATGGTGTCTTACAGAATGCCTCTGGAAAGATTCAAAACAGCTAAGAAACTCTGCTTAATATTCAAATACTGCAGGAATAGAAGCAGAAAAGATAGTGAAGGTCCTAAACAAGTCCTTACCAGTAGGCATGCCGACTTCTCCCTGTACATTCTCCTCGTGCTGAGAGAGTACTGTTAACCATGGTACTAGTAAATATAGTTAACTAGCAAGTACTGGAAGTGGAAAACCCGAGCAGCCAGCCAAAGGAAATAACCCTCCAGGTGAGACTCGCACAATGAATGTGGCGGTACTTATTTCAATGGACTCGAGAAAGAACAGTTGCTTAAGTAACTTGCTCATAACAGCAGATGTTTAAATGCATCACTGGTGCGGTTGTGCGCATAGCCGGTTAAACTTTTTCTGGCTCCGTCAAGTCTGCTGTTCAAATTTTCCCTTAAGGAAGCTCTACTCTTAGTATAACCAGACTACTCACTATATTATAAGCCTAGCACTTGTTCTCAATACTTCTCTACTAAGTAAGCACTCTCGTACTAAGTAAAGCACTACATCTACTTACCACCCCTGTGAATATCCACTTCCCTTAAAGGTACAGCACTCCCTTATACTGTTCTAGCATGTCGAGTGGTAGATTACTGGCGTCGTCTCCAGTTCAGCTGGTCAATCTGGGTATCTTGAGACAATGCTACAATTGTCTCATGTACACAGACAACCCTCTCCTCCTCCCAACAAACACAAATACATGTGAGAGATGCAACTATATAGCCAAACTGGAGGCTGAACTCTCTCAACTCAGGGCTGGCATGACCAGACAGGAGGAGATGGCAACCACACACACAACAATCCCAGTCTCACATAGACCTACCACAACTGCAAACCAAACACATAAAAACACAAAGACATACTCGGAGGCTCTAATAAAAACTTACCAAAACAACAGAGGCTCCCAAAGCAGACATCCAAAAATCCACCACCTCAAAACAAAACACATGCAACACATACTTCAATAAATCAGTGTGTCAACCAATCACAGCCCTTAAGGCCAAACACCTTGCCTGATACACTAGTAATAGGTGACTCTATAGTCAGACACACTGATGTCCCGCTGACCAGGCTGAACAAGGAGAAGGCGACTGTGAGCTGTCTATCGGGAGCTAGGATCCGCCACATAACACACGCACTCAAGTCACTCCAAAGCAAGTACAAATATGACTCCATCATTGTCCATGCTGGTGTGAATGACCTGAGACGTACCTCCCTGGACTACATGAAAAGAGACATAGAGGAGCTCTCAGATTATGTAGCCCAGGCTGGTATGACCCTGACCCTGAGCAGCATCTTGCCCTCACCAAGAATGATACCACAATACAAAGACAAGATGATCAGCTTTAACAATTGGCTCAAGTACTGGTGTCATTCTAAGGGGATCCAATGTCTGTCTGCCTGGGATGACATGTTGGACAAGCCACGCTGCTTCGCAAGGGATGGCTTACACCTGTCACCACTGGGCATCCGGATGTTGGCTAAGGCTCTTGCCACCCCCATAGTGCCTTTTTTAGGCAAGGCTCAAAAGACAAACCCACCTCCTTAGAAAACAAAAATGGAAAAAAACTAAGGGTAATGCTGCTCAACGCCAGAAGTCTAAATCTCAAGATGCAGGCACTTGATGCACTCCTCAGCATGGAGAACATCGACGTCTGTGCAGTAACTGAAACATGGTTCAAGGTTCCTGAGAGCACCCCAGCGCTACCAGGCTATACCTCGTATCATGATTTTCGGCTCCAAAACCCGGGCCGAACCACAAAGGGAGGGGAGTGTCCATATTCATCAAGGACACCCACACCTCCAGGTTAGTAGCAACACATGAAGCATCAGAGACCATACAGGTGCAACTAACCATAGGCAAAACTGCTATACAACTGGTAGCATGTTACAGCCCACCCTCCCAATTTCAAGAACCCCACTCAGCCTTCCTGAAGACATTGGAGGATATGAATGTATCACAAAATACCATCATACTGGGAGACTTCAACTACCCAAACATAGATTGGGTACATTGTTCTAGCCCTAATACCCTAGCCCAAAGGTTCCTGGAATTCATAAATTCAAATGCACTGGAACAACTAGTCACCTCTCCCACTAGGGGAGATAATATACTAGACCTGATCATCACAAACATGGGGACAAAATGCTCCACACCGGAAGTATACCCCTCACTAGTGAGATCTGACCAGAAACTAATCACCCTGGATATACATATCCCACCTCCACCCCCAGCACAAAAGACCACAGTGAAAAACTTCTCAAAAGCAGACTTCACTCTTCTTAAGACTGAGATGGTATCCTTTAAGCCCACTGTGCCAGTGGATACCACATCCCACAGTGCCGAATCCTTCACAAATGCTTTCTATGGACATCTCCAAGAATGCATGGATCATGCAATCCCAAACAAATCCAAGTCCCTCTCCACCAAAGTTAAGCGTCCTGTCTGGTGGACCTCAGCCATAAACAAATTGTATAACAAAAGAAGGAAGCTACTGCACGTCAGAGCAAAATCCCATGAAGGGAAAACATCTCTGATCAACATTAGCAGAAAACTACGTTCTCTCATAAAAACATCCAAGGCCAACTTTGAGAGAAAAATCGCTAAGGACACTAAAGATAACCACAAAGCCTTCTTCAGCTATGTTAGAAACCTGGGCGGAAACCCTCAGATATGCTCGGAGTTGGTTCACAACAACAAAAAATACACTGAACTTACAGATATTGCCAACATTCTGGCTGACAGGTTCAGTGCAAATTTCTCCCCTCCTTCACCCCCAAAAGAAGAAATACTTATCCCAGCTGAATGTAATCTCCCTGTCATCTCAGATATCCAAGTGAGAACCGCCCTAAACAAAGCAAAAAATACAGCATCAATGGGACCTGACGGTATCCTGGGTTGCCTGTTACGTGAACTCCAAGAGGAGCTAAACCCACACATAAAAATGCTATTTAACCTTAGCCTTACTTCGGGATATGTACCTGAACACTGGCGTACAGCAACAGTGGTCCCACTCCACAAGGGGGGGTGCCTCTACAGACCCTGGAAACTACCGCCCCATAAGCTTAACCAGCCTGGTCTGCAAAGCTATGGAAAGAATCATTATGGAACTCAAACAGAGAAATAGGGGACCTACAGACACTTGACCCCACCCAGTTCGACTTTGTAAAGGGCAGATCCTGCCTTTTAAACCTGGTTGACTTTTTCAAAATAGTCACTAGAGCCATTGATGAGGGCAAAGCAGTCCATACAGCATACCTGGACTTGGCTAAGGCCTTCGACACAATACCCCACTCAGGCATCATAGATAAGCTCAACAGCTTAAAAGTAAACCCTTATGTCACTAGATGGGTTGCAAACTGGCTAAAGGACAGAACCCATAAAGTTAAAATTGCTGGAGCAATGTCAGACTCAAAGCCAGTCACAAGTGGTGTCCCACAGGGATCTGTCCTGGGACCCCTCTTGTTCGGCATTTATTTCTCAGATGTTAAAGCAAACATGGGAGGGCTGTGGCTGACAAAGTTCGCAGATGACTGCAAACTAGGCGCCATAGTCGATACACCAGCAGACACACACATCCTACAAAAAGGCCTCTCAGAAACGGACAACTAGTGCCGGAGTCACGGCCTTAAACTAAATGCCAAAAAATGTATAGTCATCCCCTTTGGGAAAAACAAAGTACCCACAAATTATCACATAGACAGCAACCCACTGAGTACGGAAAAAGTAATCAGAGACCTAAGGACCCAAGTCGACAGCGACCTCTCATTTGACACCCACGTTGCCAAAGTGGTTAGAAAAACATTCTACCTTGCACACCTCATCATGAAGGGATTCACATCCAGATCAAAGGATGTCATTGTACCCCTATATTCCTCCCTCATCAGACCCATGATTGAGTACAATGCCCCATTTGGTATGTACCTCACCTGGCATTTGCAACAGCTGGAGAGACCACAAAAGTACCTCACCAAGAGGATCAAGGGTCTCCAACATATGTCTTATTCTGCCAGACTAAAGAAACTTCAGCTCTATTCAGTAGCATAACCGCCTGCTCAGAGGTGATCTCTGCCTGATGTACAAGGCCATGTCCAATCAGGATCTGATGGACATGCTCCACCTCAAAAAATCCAAATCCATCAGGACCACGAGAGCTAAAGATTTAAACCTCAGCACAAGTATGAATAGGACAAGCTGGAGGGATAGATTCATAACCCAGAGGCTTCCCATGCTTTGGAATAAGATCCCAGTTCGTATTAGGCAGAGCCCCTCACTGACACTCTTCAAGAGAAATCTTGATGAGTGGATGGGAGATCGTAAGTTTACCCCAGGGGTCACATCTGTGTGACTGCTAGACAGGGGCACAGTAAACTAATTCTGTTATATAAGGGGAACTTCATTGTATCACTACTAGACAGAGGCACAGTATTCTAAATTTATTCTGTACATTTTTTGTACCATTTTATGGGGTGGCAAAGCCACATCACTATGGCTAGGCTTACAAATGCCCCAGGGCAGATAGCCTAGTACTATACTATGAAACTATGGGTAAGCACCTGCCAAGGATATAATAACCAGCCAGCTTCCAATGCTTAAAGGCACCTTTCGCACACCCTAACTGCTGTACAGCTCAAGAAATGTGGCATAAAAATCAGTTGTTCGGGTGCAAACCTTCAGAGCTTTCCTGCATTAGAGTACAGAAGGCAAAAGCCCTGCCAGCTACGCATGTGCTATGAAAAAGACAACGGAAAAATATCCACACACTGGTATAAACAAAGGGGGAGGGAGATAGAAATTATTGTTGTGGTGCAAATGCCCTAATAAAAAAAAAAACTTTTTTCCTCAAAAAATTGCAAAAGTGAAAGGTACTGTCCAATGAGAAACTTATCTGCCCAGCCTTGGAGAAGCACTAGCTGACTGTCAATCACTTGAAGCCCACAGGGAAGAATGCACTTTGATAGCAAGAAACTTCTGAAGGTTTGGGGCACTGTGTAAACAAAGTGTGAAGGTTTGGGGCACTGTGTAAACAAAGTGTGAAGGTTTGGGGCACTGCGTAAACAAAGTGCAGCACAAATAACGTACTGCAGAAGGAGATGGGACTGTCTTGTAGACAGATTATACAATTCACTTACCTACGCTGTGGAAAGGGTTTGCTGCACCACGACCGCTCTATTAGTGAAAGCCACAAGCACAGACTGGTGATTATAATCAGTCTCTGCTGTGGCTCTGGTAAGGTAAAGTGAAGACCTGTACTTCTGGAGATCTGAAGTGACATCACAAACATTACACAGTTCATGCTCATGTGCCGTAGGACACCTTTTTACAGCAAATTATGGAAGGAACTTGTGGCACTGAAAATTATCAGCTAACCATGAATACTGTTACACTGATTGCAACACGCAAAACAGATGCTTAGTGTTTTATTCTGTTGCAAAGGACAGCTCCTTTCAATACACTTACAAATTGCAACCTGTACCACATTACATAACAGGAATGGAAAAAGCATACATCTGTTGCACCCAAACACCTTAGCATGTACACCAGAATATAGGCTATTTTGAGTGTGCACGGGATTGTGCACAATGAAAGGGGGGGTATCCGGATAGCTTTGTGCTTGGTTCTGCATACTCATGGTATTATGTAATAAATTGTGACTTATTTTTAACACAATAAACAGTGAATATAAGTTTATTTATGGAAAGTTTCCCACTTGTAACATGCAGTCATAAATGTGAGTGTGCAGAAACTCCATGACTCCAGCTGGTAGTGTTAATGGATCCAGCATCTGCAAAATATGATGGGCAGACATGGCAGGAGTCAGCACATTAAGGTAGCTACTACAAATCATGAAGCCCAACTACAACCAAACAGCTACATTAGTGCAGCATCAATCGAAATTGACAGAACAGGCTGTCATCACCTTACACTCTAGTCAGATACAAGACATGCAAATTCAGTCAAAAAACCTAGAGAATAAGATTGAAGATCTAGAGAATCATGCATAAAGGAATAATTTTGAGTGTGATCAGACTATCAGAAAATGCAGAAGGTTGCCATCCGATCAATTTGGTCAAGAGAGAATATGGACCATGGCTGGGAAGAGGTCAAGACATCATCACTGAGAGGGCTACAGACAGAATAGTAAAACTAATCAATAAAATCTCCCAAGACATTTAATATCCAGGTGTTTGAACATTTTATTTATTTTTATTTATTTAACATTTGTTTACTGAGAAAGTCCGACTTAGAACAAAGCCAATTTTCAGCGGAGGCCCGGGGAGAAAAACTCCAGACGCATCTCTTTGTAACTTGGGAGGAAACCGGAGTACCCGGAGGAAACCTACACAAATGCAGGGAGGACATACAGACTCCACATAGAAAGCACCCCAGCCGAGAATCGAACCAGATAACCTCTTGCTGTGAGGCGACAAAGCTACCTCTGCGCCGTCCAATACGTCATCAATACAGATGAAATTTTGAGGAGAACTAAAGAAAAAATCAATACTCTCAATGGCCAGTTATAAGGTAAAAATAGCACTCGAAGACCGTGCTTCACTTTATGTAACAGGAAAACAAATGGTGCCATATCTCTGGGTATGTAGACACATGGGCCACAACATGTACCACCTTATATTCCCTGCAAAGTTCTGCATATCAAAGATGACCAATATTTTCAGCTCCACTTGGTAACAAAAGCACAACAGTTTCTTAAAGGATCAAGTCAGGGGAAAAGTTCTAGACATGTAAATATAGTGCAGTCACCTATTATCTCAAATGTGGCAGGAAAAAGGGAAAGTTCTAATTTTACCTCACCATCTTTGAACGCGGCTGATAAAAAGTGTAAACAAAAGCCCCACATACAAAATATACTAGACCCTCCATGCAAAAACTGTGTGGTATTCTTCCTGTGAACTACATGGGAGCTGCGGATTGTAATGTAATGCTGGCACAGTGGCCCCGTAAAGAGACCGCAAGTACAATAACTAGCAACTGAAGAGGTGCTTTAGTTTACGGGACTTGGCAGCATCTTTCAAAATGTCAAGAAGGGTAGGTAGCAATGAGTAAATTAGTAAACCAGGGGGTGCAAAGCTGGCCTACAATGTTTAATGGGGGCTTAAGAAATGAATCTTTGACTGTGTGATACTAATTTTTCTGTTGATATTCTGTTCAGCTGTTTCTCTAGAACCTGTTATTTCAAGTATAAGTTGTTTTAAGTCATTTGGACAAATGTGTGACAACATATTTTTCTGAATTACAGATCCCATAGATTGACAGAATTCTTATCAGAAGTAGGTCCACTACTGAAAAATTGAAAAAGGTACATGCATGGTGTGCCGACCTGCTTCCTCACTCCTGTGAGGCTTTAAATTTATATGGTTTGCATTTATGGGGATTAAGGGTAGGTAATAGACCTTTTTCTTTTCTCTGTCTCTCTGTGAATGATTTCTTTTTCCCTATGCAACTGCTTGGAATGATATACACCAAATTGCAAGAAACACATTGACTATCAAGATTTAAATTAATATTATTGTAGCTGTGACTGACAAGGGTCCCCTCCCCCCCAGCATTAAAGCATAATGTATAGTGGACTGCATTATGGAAACTGAGGGAGGATAAGAGGTTGATAAATCCTTGTATTCTGATCTTGACCAGTGTACAGCTTGTAGTTTTGTAAGTAGTGTTATCATACCATTGTTATTTTCCATATAATTTGATTGCTGGTGTTTAAGTATATAAACTGTGAGTATGTCAGCAGAAAGTTTATTCACACACTAAGCTGACAGAAATGATAGAATGGAGCAAAAGATTCTCAGGCAACAGCAGTGCTTGGACATTAAATGTCCATCCTGGAGTATAAAAAGAACTTCCAAAGGAATGAAGGTGAACAGCATCCTTACGAAATTAAGAATGATGGGACCCAGTTAATATTCCTATAGGAAACAAAAATTAAAAATATGAACACAAGTCAAACGCATCAGCTGCAAAATTAATTAGCCATATTAATCCATCAGAATTTAGGATGGCCTGTTCAGGAGGTGGTTAAAGATTATCAAGAGAGATGGTAAGTGGCAGTGGTACAGACTCCATGGGACAAAATTACTTTAGGGAATATCAATGGTCCAAGTGAGGATGACCTGACACCCCTGTGAAACTTTTTCAGAGTTTTACAATCATATCATTCCATTCTTCAGTTACTTTAAACTGGAGCAGACATTGACAGTGTGTTAGACCCAGTGTTGGCCAAGATACCAGAAGCAAGAGTAAGGTTGGCCAAGGTGGGTAATAGATGAACTTCATCTGTTAGATGTCTAGAGAGTAATCCAAAATAGGAGGATTATACTTCTACAGCACAAGGTTGGCAAGCCGAACTGATTTTTGTTTGATTACTAGACCATAACATACAACTAGCTCAGGGATCCAGAATCACTGCAGGGGCATCATCAGTTCACTCAATGATATCTCATCAACTTTGGAAAAGTTATGGATTTGGTCTGAACAGACACTGGAGGTTTGACAATCTACACTTTCTAGAACATATTAGGACAATACTGAGGAAAATAAAGGGAACATCCTTGTAGGATGTCAGAATCTTAAATGGGAGTGTAGGGTAGCTATTTGCAAAATGAAACAGAATATAACAGAGAGGGGATCAAACTTGTGAGATAAACTGAAAAAAAAAGGTTAAAAAATTAGAGCAACAATTTAACATGGAAAAGTGTGACAAGTAGAGCCTGTGCTGGGAGCCAAGACAAACTAAGATGGGCTCCAACATATTTTTTGACAGGTGAGAAAGACACCAAACTCTTTCATTATGCCAAGGGCATCAACCTTACCCAAGTCTTAGCCAGGAAAAATCAGGAGATACCACAGGAGTTATCTGCTCTCAAAGACAAAGCAGAGGTGATGGTTTTAGGACAAAAGGAAATAGCAGAGATTTTGGCTAGTGTATATAAGTAAACGGTTGGAGCACAGGAGACAGCTTGGGAAGCTAGTGGGGAAGGGAAAATTGTTTGGCCAAAACCTCAGGAGCTCTTAAACTGATATGGTGACCATTCTAGAGAAACCGGTTACGCTACAAGTGGTAAGAACTATTGACTCCTTAATATGAAATCACAATAGCTTTTTACAAAGCTTTTAAAAATGTGCAAGACCATTTTAGTACAACTGCATCACAGCAACAGCTCTGGCAGGGGAGTGTCCCAAGTGATATGATGATAGTTAAAATTACAAAAATTCCTTAACCAAAGATGTACATAACCCTGCTAGCTGCAGCTCCATATTTTTATTGCAGAAGGATGTTAACATTTTTACTAAAGTTTTAACATAATTCAATGTCCCCTGGTATTTCAATGTGTGTTTGACAATTATGAATTCTGATGACCAGGATGACAGAGGTGCAGACTTGGTTCCATACCGGTCCAAAATTTTACTATGTCATTAGGGAGGGGGGTTCTTGGTTGCAGCCTTAGTGGATCCTTTGCTAGCATTCATGAGCTTAACAGGCTGATCTGCAATAGGATTTTTAAAAAAATAATTGGAAGAATTCAAAACAGTCAGCTTCTTGGGAACATGGAATTAAGCTCCAAAAATGCACTATGAACTGTATTTGTCAAGGTTTCTGTCACTGGAGATACTGTTAAAAGATTTTCACACAGGTAAGCTCAGGAGGTATTTGTTCAGAACATTTGATAACTTCTATCACTGACTTGAAATGATCCTTCATTTCTGTTGATGGTTATCACAAAATGAGAAATGTTCTGGTGGGGAAGGAGATAATAAGGTGTTTAGAGTGACTGACTCTTGCCTTGGAGGAGACATTTGGTATACATTTGCCAGATCATCCACATCTGAGTCAGACAAATCTGATTCTTCAAAAGGGGGGAGAAGGGAGGGCCTACCTTTTCTTAAGGCTAGGTCCGCAACAGTGACTCCTGTTCTGAAGCTGGCTAGAAGCTCTTAAGAAAGAGTACAAAGTCCCATGCGAACTTCATTAATTTCCAAGGAGTAGCCAAGGAAGAAGGCTGTCTTGGCTTATGGTGTGGCAAGATGGCAGATGTCTTCAGTCTGGATCTGGCAGTGGCTATCTTCGAGGTCGCAACACATTTGGGACATCAATGATGTCAACCTTAGAACCAGCTCACTGATACCAGCATTTAACAACATGGAGAAGATAACCCTCCTTATTCTCGGAGATCAAGATACAGGGGATCAGAACCAGATGCCTGTTGGGAGGTGTGCAGACTAACCAAAGATTGGAGGATTTCAGCTCAGTAGGGCATGCTGTCATCAAAATGTATGTGGCGGCCTCCTGATGGTCAATGCCAGAAGCATTTTCCAATTTGTTGACAATGGATGTAAAAACATCTCGCTGGACAGACCAACAAGCCTAAGAAGGTCTTTAGTTTTCAAATCCTCCGGCCTCACATTCTTATCACAAGTAATTCCCTCATTTTTTGTGTAGCATTATTGGTAGGCTTGACTGATGTCATCGCAGCATTGGTCAAGGCATACAACCTTCTTTGCTTCAAAAAGTCTTAGACAGTCATTGTTCTCTGCTTAACTGTCTTCTGGATGAAGCTTGTATTGCGAGGCATTTTGTGCTTAGGCCCCAAACAGGACAGTGAAATCGTTATGTGGGATAGGCTTCCTACATGAAATGTACCAAAACCTTTGTCTTCTGATACAAATATCTGACACTCAATAACAGCTGAAATATGTATAAACATGCAAAGTAAAATCAAAGCGAATAACTTCAACAGGGCACTTTATAAATTCCAGAAGCCTGCCCAAATCAAAGGGCTGATGAGTGCTAGCACAATATACAGAGATCCATACTTGTACCACAGCAAGAAACTACAGTTGTGTAAGTAAACTTACAGTAACAGTAGATGTTCCAAAAGATAATGGACTGCAGTAGCCTAAGCTATGTGGGTCTTAACACCTTACACTGACCAGATTCACAGACTTTGGGCACCTTTCATACACCACTCCAAAAGGCAGGAATTTACACAGAGCTTCATATAAAAGGCAGTTGGAGTGCAAAAGATGTAAAGCATTATTGCCTAGATGGGAGGCAGAAGCCTGAAAACGTGTGGTAGAAAGCAGAGCTAACAATAACAATATACAAATAAGAGAGTTAAACTACAATAATGCCATGTCAACAAGCACAAAAATGGGGCTGGAAGGAGGGGCAGCTGCTACAACGTCATCTATTAGAATATCTACTGTTAGGGTAAATTTACTTACAGACCTGTACTTTTTCAGTACACAGATCACCACTGCAGTATCCTAAGCTTTATCAGCAGATTACCATAGCTTAGTAAGAAAACAAAAAGGAAGGAGGCCAATATTTAACACCCCAGAAGCTCCTGGACAACAGTTATAGTAAAGCCTGTCCTGGAACTGGAAAAGGTATTTAGTTTGTAATGCTTTGTAAAAGTATGCACAGAGGACAAGGTTGCTGCCTCTAGAATATTTCTACAGTCCACTGTCCCCCACCCAAAAAAAAAAAAAACTCCGCAAAGAAACCAATTCCCTTGGAAAACGGGGTGTAACCCTACCTGAAGTGGGTTATTTGGAGAGTATAACAAAGTAATGGCATGAGGCAACCCTCTAGGAATAGTCAACTTTGTCACTAGTTGTCCTTTCCTGTTACCTTCATAGGAGACAAACAGCTGGTCAACATTCCTGAAAGGTTGAGTTTTCTGCAGGTAGCATCTAGACTGTCTGCTTATAGTCAGAGTGAAGAATCCTTTCTTCTGTGTTCATTGGAAAAACAACTGGAAGATTAATAATTTGGCTTAAAGTAAATTCTTGAGATGACTTTAGGCACAAAGATGAGATCTGTTCCTAAAGAACCCTGTCCTTGTGAAAAAACATCATAAGAGCTTGTAACTCTAATGCTCTCTTAGCAGGTCTCAGAGTAATAGGATTGCCTTCCATGGTAAGAATCCAAAATTAGCCTGATAAGCTGGTTCAAATGGACACAGAGGAAGCTTTTAAAGCACAAAATTAAGATCGCAATGAGGTGCCACTTACTTCCAAGATGGCCACCTATGTAAAACCCCTTTCAGAAACTTAATAACTTGGACATTATTAGAAAGGGAAGATCTAAAGTAGATCAGCACAACTAGCTGATAAATATACCTTGTTAGAAGGGCACTGACAGCCAACAGGACAATAATTCATGCAAATAAACAAGAACCGAGGGGAAGCCTGTCCTGAAAAGGATCCTGGTTCTTCGAAAGGCACCAAGCAGAAAATCTGTTTCTCTTGAACAAATAATTTTCTAGTGGCAGTTTTTTCCCCCACTTTCTTTAGTATCTGCTGCATCTTTTTAAAAAAAAATAGTGTGCAAAAGGTATCAAATGTCCATAATCAGTTAGTTGAAGAGTTTCCAAATTGGGGAAACTCCACCTCTGTCTTGTGCAAGTAAACCCAGTCTATGGAGTAGCTTGTGGCACTTGCCCTCAGTCACACAGAAAAGGGAGGACCACTGTCACCTTAGCCAAAAGGGTGTTACCACCACAGCTTCTGGAAAGCCCTTCTGGATATTTACAAGAACCCTGGTTATTAGTAGAAAGGGTGGAAAAGCATGCAGGAACATAGGTTCATAGGTAGGAACTAGGCTATTGGCCCCAGGGCCTATATATGCCTAGCCAAAAAGGTACCATGGTTTTCGCCACCCAAGAAAATTATTTTCCTGTGCCCCTGTTGAGCAAAGCCCCAGAGGTGAACCCCGGGATGAGTTTCCTATTTCCCATCCAAACATCAAGATTTTTCTTGAAGAGTGCTAATAAGGAGCTGTGTTTGATATAGATAGGTAGTTTGTTCCAGAGTATGGGAAGTCTCTGGGACAGGAATCTATCCCTCCAGCATGTTCTGTTTATTGTGGTGACAAGGTTTAGGTCCCTATAGCTTGTAGCTCGGAGGGACTGGGATTTCTTTAAATGGAGCTTATCCAACAGCTCTGGGTTTGACATAGCTTTTTATGTTAGGCAGAGATCGCCTCTGAGTAGGCGATATGCGACGTAGCAAAGCTGGAATTTTTTGAGACTTTCTGCGTATGGAATCTGTTTCCTCTTTGTGGGGTACTTCTGCGGCCTTTCCAGTTGTTGTAGATGTCGTGTGAGGTACATACCAAAAGGGGCATTGTACTCTATAATGGGTCTAATGAGTGATGAGTAGAGAACAATGACCTTTTTTTTTTCCTGGATGAGAAACCTTTTGTGATGGTGTGCCACGTAGAAGGATTTCCTGACTCCTTTGATAATCACATCGCCAAAGTAGAGACTACTGTCCACCTGTGTCCCAAGGTCTCATCACACTTTCGGTGTTAAGCAGACTACCATCTATGTGGTAGCTCATGGGTACTGAGTTTTTTACCAAAGGGGATGACAATGCACTTTTTGGCACTGAGCTTGAGGCCATGGCTTTGACACCAGGCATCTGTCTCAGTGAGGCCCTTTTGCAGGATGTCCACATCATTAGGAGTTTCGATTATGCCTCCTAGTTTGCAGTCATCTGTGAACATCTTTAGCCAAAGACCTTCTGTGTTAGCCTGTACTTCAGAAAAGTAGATACCAAACAGGAGAGGACCCAGGACTGAACCCTATGGTACTCCACTTGTCACTGGTCTGAGCTCGGATTTGGAGTCTATGACTTTCATAGTGCAGGTTCTGTCAGTGGGCCAGTTGGCAGCCCATCTTGTGACATAGGGATTTATACGTAGTTTAGTGAGTTTATCTATAATTCCAGAGTGGGGAATGGTGTCAAAAGCCTTGGTGAGATCTAGATAGGCTGTGTGAACCACCTTACCTTCGTCTATAGCTTTGGTGACTGCTTCAAGGAAGTCTATCAGGTTTAGGAGACATGATCTGGCTTTTACAAACCCAAACTGGCTGGGGTCCAGAGTTTGGAGATTACCAATGTCTTTGCTTATAAGTTCCCTGATGATACGTTCCATGGCCTTGCAGACCAGGCTTGTTAGGCTAATGGGGTGGTAGTTCCTGGGGTCCGTGATGGCTCCCCCTTTATTTAGTGGGATACCTGTCACTGTGCGCCATTCAGTGGGCACAAAGCCTGAGGTGAGGCTATGATTGAACATGGTGCTTAGGTGGGGTGCCAGTTCATTCTGTAGTTTGTGTAGAACGCACCCTGGGATGTTGTCAGGTCCCATGGTTGCTGTGTTCTTGGCTTTGGCGAGTGTGTTTTTTACCTGCGCAGCCATGATTACAGGAACTTTGAATTCAACCGGTACAGAGATGAGCCCGTTAGGGGGTGAGAGAGGGGTAGTTAGCACTGAACCTATCTGCCAGGATGTTGGCAATATCAGTTGGTTCTGTATAATTATTGCCATTGTGCTGTAACTCAGAGCAGATCGGAATGCTGCCATTGAAATTCTTGACATAGCTATAGAATGCTTTGTGGTTGTCTTTAGAATCAGTGGTGATTTTGTTTTTGTAACTAGCTTTGGAGGATTTTATGAGGAATCTCAGCTTCTTACTGAGGCTGACCAGGGAGTTCCTCCGATCATGGGATTTTACTTTTTTTTTTTTTTTTTTTTTTTGCAACACTTTCTTTCTTCTGTTGTAGAGCTTGTTTATGGCAGGGGATCATCAGATTGGCTTCCTTTTTTTGGAGGATAGCATTTTGGTTCTGTTAGGGATAGCACGATCCATGCACTCGTACCTCTATTGTCAGTCTGCATGGGTGTCGTGAAGTTTGCCACTTCTGTCTTAAGAAGCGTGAAGTTGGCTTTGGAGAAAATTTTTACGATGGTTTCCCTGATGGGGGCAGGATGTGGATGTCTAGGGTGATTAGCTTGTGGTCGGATCTGACCAAAGAGGAATTGACCTCTGGTGTGGAACACCAGTTGCCCATGTTGGTAATGACCAGGTCTAGGATATTGCTGCCTCTGGTGAGGGTGTGGATAAGTTGATCCAAGGCGTTGGAATTTAAGAATTACAGAAAACATTGCGCAAAAGAGTTGGTACATAACTATTTTTTCCAGTTAATGGTGGGGTACTTGAAATTGCCCATTATGAGGGTGTTGGGTTGTACCCTAATATTTTCAGGTGTATTAAGAAATGAGGAGTAGGAATCCTGGGGCATGGTGGGGGATCTGTAACAAGTTACAATTTGGATTGCGGTCTTGCCCAGAGTTAGTTGCACTTGGATAATCTCGGATGCATTATGCTGAGCAACTAACCTGGAGGTGTGGATATCATTAATGAATAAGGACATGCCTCCGCCTTTAGTGTTTCGGTCTAGGTTAGGTGGCTGAAAGGTGTGGTATGAATTATAGCCTGGTAATGCAGGGGTGCTCTCTGGAGCCTTGAACCAGGTCTCTGTCACTGCACAGGTGTCAATGTTCTCCATTTTAAGGAGAGCCTCAAGTGAATGTATTTTGAGGTTTAGACTTCTAGCATTGAGTAGCATTACCCTCACATTTTGCTTGCTTGTACCTGTTACGGTGGTGAATTTGTCATTTGAACCTTGCCTAAAAAGGGCACTATAGGGGTGGCAAGAGCCTTAGCCAGTATCCAGAATCCCAAGGACGACAGGTGCAGGCCATCTCTGGCAAAGCGTCATGGTCTGTTGATCATGTCATCTCAGGCAGACAGATACTGGATCCCCTTAAAATGACACCAGAAGTTTAGCTAATTGTTGAAGTCAGTCATTTTGTCCTTGTACTGTGGTATCATTTTGGATGATGGCAGGATGCTACTCAGGGCTAGGGTCATACCTGCTTGGGCTACAAGATCGGAGAGCTCCTTCATGTCTCTTTTCAGGTAGTCCAGGAAGGTACGTCTCAGGTCATTCACACCAGCATGGACAATGAGAGAGTCATATTTGTATTTGTTGTGGAGTGAGCTGAATGCATGCGTTATGTGGCGGATCCTGGCACCCGACAGGCAGCTGACAGTAACTTTCTCCTTGTTTAGCCTGGTGAGTGGAACATCAGTGTGCCTGACTGCAGAGTCATCTATGACTAGAGTGTTGATTACGTTGTTATGCCTTATGGGCTGTGGTTGAGTGGCACATGGAGTTTATGGGCTATGTTTCATCTGGGTTGTGTTGGGGGCGGTGGAGGTTGCTTGCGTTTCTGCTTTGGAGGTCTCTGTTGCTTGAGCAGATTTTTATTGAGAGCCTCCGCGAATGTAGACGTGTGTTTTGTGTTTCTGTGTGTGTTTTGGTGGTGTAGGTTTTGAGGGCCTATGTAATGAGTATGGTGTGCTGCAAGTGTTTACCTTCTCCTCTTGACTGTCTAGTCCAGTCTTGGGTGAAAACAGCTTTGCTTCCAGTTTGGCTATACAAGTACATCTCTCACAGGTTGTAGTGTTGGGTGGTAGGAGGAGAGGGTTGTCTGTGTACAAGAGGCAATTGCTGCATTACCCCAAGATGCCCAGATTCATCAGTTAGACAGGAGAAAACACCGGGAGTTGACCCTTAGACATGCCTGGATAGGTGCTTATTTACGTACTAGAAAAGTACAGTTGTGTACACTTACCATAAATGCAGATGTTAGAGTGTATTCACTGTTGCAGTCATTACATTTGGATAATCCTGCTGGCAGGTTGCCCTCAGTCTACCTTAATTCCAAAGTCCTAGATTCTGCGTTGGCCGCTGTCGCCCCTTCCCTGACATCAGGTCGTCAGGGGGTATAAAAAATGTGGCCGACGCCATTTTCTTTAGTTTTTCTTGCCCCAGATGTCAGGTGCCCCCTAAAAGGGTAGCCAAAACTTATATACATATAAATACATGCACCAATATAAACTTTACCTTCATCTACAAGCAAATACACCACATAGGTTCCATCAGAAAAAAACGGGGGATGGCAGGTGGGTAACCTGGACTGCAACAGTGAATACACTCCAACATCTACATTTATGGTAAGTGTACACAACTGTACTATGTTCTTCGTGTTTCACTGTTGCAGTCATTACATTTGGGTAGAGTTCCAAAGCTATGGTTGGGAGGCGGGAGCTAAACAGCATTAGATGCGGCTACGAGGCCCCGCAGAACTGCAGTGGCAAAGCCTGCCCTGGATTTAGAATAGAGTGGGAGATGACAGTGCTTGGTAAAGGTGTGCAGTGAACTCCAAGCAGCAGCCTCTAAAATGTCCTTGATTGGTACTCCCCTGATAAAGGCTGCTGAAGTGGCTGCAGCTCTGGTTGAATGTGGCCTAATGCCCTTAGGCACTGGCTTGCCATGGTGTAAGTAGCAGAAACGAATGCAGTGGCCTATCCACTTTGAAAAAATCTGCTTTGAGATAGCTTTTCCTTGTGATGCTGCAGCATATGCCACTAGTAATTGTTCTGTCTTTCGGAAAACTTTGGTTCTGCCCAAGTAGAAACTAAGCGGTCTGTGAACGTCCAAAGAGTGTAGAATTCTCTCCCCCTTGCTCTGTGGATTTGGATAAAAAGTTGGCAGATGAATAGTTTGGTTAAGGGCAACACTGGACACCACCTTAAGCATAAATGTTGGGTTTGTCCTCAGAGAGACGCTGTCTGGATAAAAAATGATAAAAGGTTCCACAGCCATGAGTGCCTGAAGCTCTGAAACTCGTCTTGCAGAAGTTATTGCTAGGAACAGAGCTGTTTTCCAAGATAAAACCTTTATATCAGCCGTTGCAGCTGGCTAAAAAGGTGGCAGGGTGAGTTTTTCCAAGACATAGTTGAGGTCCCATGCAGGTATTGGTGATGATCTTGGAGGCCTTAAGTTTTTTGGCTCCTCTGAGGTACTGTTTTAGTAAGGGATGAGAAAAAATGAGCCGATATGGCAGAGGCGTCAATTTTAATAGATGAAAAAAGATAGAAATTTGTCCAGCATCTCAGTTAAGTATTGCAAAATCTGAGGAATATTTGGCACAGCTTTATCAGTTCCTTGTGCCTGGTTCCAAGCACAAAATCTCTTCCATTTTCCAGATTTTCTAGTACTAGGCCTTCTGGCCTCCAAAATGACATCCATCACAGCTTTACTGAGAGGTGTGTTTTGAATGACTACATTATCCGCCATGCTGCCAGGTTTAAAGTCCTGAGTTGGCTGTGCAGGATCTGACACTTTTGCTGGGACAGCAGATGAGGTGTCTGAGGCAAGGTCCAAGCTGGGCACTGAGACAAGCTCCTTAGTATTGGATACCAGTACTGGCGGGGCCAGTCTGGGGCAATTAGTATCATGCTTGGCTTCTCCTGTCTGACCTTTAGGAGTACCTTGGGGAGGAGAGGCAGAGGGGGAAATGCGTATACCGATAGGTTTTTCCAGCTGAAAGATAGGGCGTCCACTTTCCATGCTCGTCCGTGATAAATCCTTGTACAGAATCTTTTTAGTTGGTAGTTGTGAAGGGAGGCAAATAGATCTATGTCCGGGCATCCCCATTTCTTTGTTATCATGCTGAAGACTTGTGGATTCAGGTGCCACTCGTGGGGATCCATGAGGGTTCTGCTTAGGTCATCTGCCAGAGTATTTTTCCTTCCTGGTAGGAACTGTACCTGCAGGTGCACTTGGTAAGTCAATGCTGTGTCCCACAAAGTCATGGCTAGTCTGCAGAGGGTAAGAATGAGTGCCCCCCTGCTTGTTTATATACCACATTACCGTGGTGTTGTCTGTCTTTATCAGTAGTTGTCCTGGATGCAGTAGGTCCTTGAAGGCTGTCAGGGCATTTTGAACTGCTAGCATCTCTTTTTGATTGATATGTAGATGCATTTGGTTTGAGGTCCATGCGCCCTGAATGCATCTTCCTGCCATGTGGGCCCCCCAGGCGTAATCTGATGCATCCGTTGTTAGTGTTTGCCTGGCTAGGGGTAATGTGAATGGCTGTCCCTTGCTTTGGTGACAAGCCTGTGCCCACCATAGAAACTCCTGTTGCAGGCAAGGAATGAGAGTAATCATAGTTTCCAGGCTGTGGCAATGTTGAGTCCAAACACTTTTTAGGTACCATTGAAGTTTCCTCATATGCAGTCTTGCATATGGAATTAATAGGATGCAGGATGCCATGAAGCCCACAGCCTGCAGAATTTTTCTTGCAGATAACTGGGCCTTCGTTGCCAGCATTTTGAAATAGGTAGTCAGTTGCCTTTGTCTGGCGTGAGATAAGCCATCCGGGCAGTTGTATTTAAGCTTGCACCCAGGAATATTATCTCTTGAGAGGGTACTAGTTTTGATTTCTTTTTGTTGACTGTGTACCCTAGGCATGTTAGAAGTCTTTTCACAAACGCCAGATGCTGTAGAAGAATGTCCTTGTTCTCTGCTTGAATTAGACAGTCGTCCAAGTAAGGATATATTTGTATTCCTCTTTGTCTGCAGAATGCAATTACTGGTGCCAGGCACTTTGTAAAGACCCTGGGCGCAGTAGATAAGCCAAAGGGCAGTGTAGAGAATTGGTAATGCATTGAGCCAGCCTTGAATCTGAGGTATCTTCTGCATATTTGTCTGATTGGGACATGCAGGTATGCCTCTTTTAGGTCTAAAGTCACAAGCCAAGCATTCTTGCCCAGCATGGGAAGAAGTTGCTGCAAAGTCAACATCTTGAATTTTGGAATATCCAGGAATGTGTTCAAAGTAGATAGGTCCAGTACTGGCCTCCAGGCCTAGTCCTTTCTGGGTACCAAGAACAGTCGAGTAAAATCCTTGTCCCTACTCTTGCTCTGGAACTAGTTGAATAGCCCCCATGTCCAGGAGGGATGAGACTTGATTTTGTGCCTCTGCCCATTGATTTTTTGGCAGATCTGGCTAGCTGTTTGCTTTTGGCAAGGTATGGAAATGGAACTTGTAGCCTTGTGACATGATATGCAAGACCCACTTGTCCTGGGTTATAATGTGCCAATTTTGTGAAAAAAGTGCTAATTTTCCCCCTAAGGGGGCTGCCAGGAGACAAGTGATTGGTGCAGGCAGGGGGAAGTCATTGGGACGGTTTCCTGAATGGTTGTGATTTGTCTTCTCCAACTTTGGAGGTAGAAGCCCCCCATTGCTTTGAGCGGAATGAACCTTGTGCCTGGGATCTGCCTCTAGGGTGTCTGGGTCTGCCCCTTTGAGGTCTGACCAATTCTTTGTTGGCCAATGTCTACTAAACCTAGGTGTCTGTACTTATAAAAAAAAACTTTGACTGTTTGCATAGATTTAGCTTTGTACTCCTGTTTCTTTAACACCTCTTCTGCCTTAACACCGAACAAAGTATCATGCTGTAAAGGTGCATCTAATAATTTAACTAACATGATCAGGCAGATTTTGTTCCTTTAACCAAGCATGCCTCCTAATTACAGAACCTGTAACTGCGGCCCTGCAGGAGGCCTCTAAAGAATCAAAACCACATTGCAAAGTATGCTTTCCAACTTGTTCAGTTGCATGCAATAAATCCTGCATTTCCTTGTTTTCTGCACATTCAGAGTTTAACAACATTTTCTGTTTAAGCAATGCCATGACATGTTGCTGATATTTGAGCATATAAAACTGACAGTTTAAGGCCCTTATAGCCAAGGTAGCAGATGTGTAAACCTTTTTCCCCCATCTATGCAGTGCCCTAGAATCCGTGTCAGAGGGGGTTGGGTGTTTTGCAGTGGAAGCCTTAACTCCTTTGGGACCCTGAGAAATAGTTTCTGGGTCTGCAGCAGGGTTTTTAAAAATAAATTTATGTGAGTCAGGAACCCTGTAATATCTGTCAGGCTCAACGGGAGCTGGAGGTAAGGACTCAGGGTAAGACTAGACTCCAAAAACACATCTACAATGTCTAACACAGGTGGGATGGCTAGTGGCTTGTGTTGAGGTAGTAACAGGAAATCCCTGAGCCTCTTTTTAGATTCTGAAAAATCTTGGCTCTCCCAGTGGAAATGCTCCCTCATGGTATGTAAGGTTTCCCCAGAAGAATAGTCCTCAGGAGGAGAAGCTGAAGGTATAGATTTCTTCAGCATCAGAATCTTCATGGGGGGTAAAAGAATATTCCTGATCAGAAGAGGAATCAGAAGAAATGGAAACCTGATCTGAAGATTCATAGTCAGTCTCTTGCCTAGGCCTCGTATCAGGAGGGGGATGGGAACCCTTGATCAAGGTAATCAAGTCTTCGGCCATTTTGAGCATCTGCTTTTTGGGCATGGAGGCCTGCCCACGTGGCTCTTGAGTTTGCTTCTTTGCCTTTGAAGGTGCTTTAGTCTTTGCCTTTGAAGTTGGTTTAATGAAAAGATGTTTAGGTCTGAATACACCCTCAGAAGCCGGTGCCTGCTCAGCGGCTCCGGACACATCTGAAGGAAATGCGTCCGAGGCTCCAATACCTTGAGTTTCCAGCAGCATAGCAGACTCCACGTGGGAGTTGGTAGCGGCCTGTGACTCTAAAGTAGCAGGCGTCAGGGGTTGAGAAAGCACCTCACTGAGAACTGGTGACTGGCTTAGTAGAAGCTTCGTCGGGTTTGGGCCTCGGTTGTCTTTCTTTTTCTTTGCATTTTTTTGCAAACTTTGGTAGTCGGATGGCTTTCCGATGACATTTCTGGATAATTAAACCTGCGTCCAAAGTAGTTTAATGCAAAATCATACCGACGCTTAATAGTGCATTGGTTAAATCTAGCACAAAACCAACAACCTGGAACGTTATTGGTCAGGGTCTAGGCAAGGAATACAGTAAGAATGAAAGTCCTTATAAGGAGGTATTTGCTTCCCACAAGAAATACAATTATTAACTTTTTCTGACATCGGTCTGGAGCAAGAAAAAAGTTTCCCCAACGAGGTACCTAGCTTTATAGAAGACTTCGGATCTGAAATTCGAACTCGAAAATCTCAGGAGTCGGCCGAACGGCACTTGCGAACTGCTTCGGGCACCGTGCGGCAGGAAAGACTAATAAAAATGGTGTCGGCCACATCTTTTATACCCCTGACGACCTGATGTCAGGGAAGGGGCGACAGCGGCCGACGCAGGACCTAGAACTTTGGAATTCAGGCCGACTGAGGGCAACCTGCCAGCAGGATTACCCAAATGTAATGACTGCAACAGTGAAACATGAAGAAAATCTGTTTTCCTCTAGACAAGTGAGGAAAGTTGAGTGCTGTAGTAATTTGTAGCTTATTTAGTGCTTACAACAATTTCTGAACAAGTGCTGAGCTCAAAGAAACAGATATGAGTGCTAAAACTAAAAAAACTGGCTAGTTTTAAGTGAAAATTTCAACAGTAGACTTTATGGTGCTGGGAATAGTTTAACCCTACACAAGTAGCGATGCATAAAGTGTTTTTTTTTTTTTTTTTTTTTTTAAATACAACAGTAGCAAATTAAGCAATAAAAAGCTCAAAGCTGAGCCCTGTTCCAGCAGTCTTCAATCAGACAAGTTCTAACTGCACACTCCTGCCACTAGGGTGCAGGGGAACCTTCTCCAAAAAGATGGCCTGGATTAGTGCTCAAGTTATACAAACAAAGCTAGATCCAGGATGTCTGAATCTAGTCTATGCTACATCAAACAAGGCGCACCAATTTCATAAAGAAAACGTTCAAATAAGCAGGCACAATAAGCCTTTAACCAGAAATTCCCAGCTCAGAAGGGCAGAATCTAGCCTCTCCTCCCACAAGTGTGCAGACCACAAACCTTCTCCAAGCAGTAATAAATGGAGCAGAATAAATACAATTGAGTACTTTTAAGAAGATGCAAAAGTAAAATAAAGTGCACATATTTTTTTTTAGCAAAGTACAAGGAGAGAGGAAGGAGGAGCAGAAGAAAAATTCAAGGTTAAGAACCTAAATGGGTTGGCCTTCTCAAATGTTCTCTCTGTATTAAGTAGAGTGAACACCAGACCGGGAGGGATGTCCCAGATCAAATTTACAGTAGGGGCGAGCAACTGCACAGCCACCAACTATAACACCACCACAAGAATGGAGTAGGGGGGAGGGGAAAAAACAGTTTCAGGACAGGTGAGAAACAGAAAACAATGCCAGAAATTATATAAAACAATTCAGTCAAGCAAAATTAAGACAATGCAGAACTCTGAAATGTTAAAATGCTATGAAATATACGTATCAATCAGCAATATATTTCCAGATTGAGAATAACACCAGCCAGACACCAGGAGTTTCCAACAGTGTATGCAGGAATTTACAAACATTACCATCAATAGAATGAGAATGCATTTTATTTTCAGGCCTGTCTGCAAGGAGTTCTGGAGCAGAATTTTTTTAGTTGTCTGTTCAGAAAGTCATTAGACAAGTCTACTTGAGGTGTTCACCATAGCTGGATTAATTCTAGAAAGACCCCAGGATGAAAAAATGTCCATTCAGAGGGTCTTGTCCTGGTCCTGCTGAGCATGTCTGGAATAAGAGTTTGCTACAATGGAATATATAAACCCTAAATAGTCAGACTGAGCTTAATTGCTACCTCCCAGGCTATCATAGAAAGTCAAGCAAAGAGGGTAAGATCTGGTACCCCCTGTTTATGTACCACATCACTGAGGTGCTGTCTACACCTACAGAGGTCCTGGGAATGAGAAATGATTTAAGGCTTTCAACACATTGATTACTGACGGCGTCTCTGACATTTATGTGCTTTTGCCTGTCTACAGCATTCCACAGACCTTGCACTTTTAACCTTTTGAAACTGTTCCACAAAGCAGGTCTGAGGATGTCTGTAGTGACTGATTAGAGAGGTGTCTAAGGGAGAATGGAAGACCCGGATTGCAAGCTGGGTGGTCTATACACCATCTAATCATGCTCATTACAGACCCCAGGAACTGGAATATGAAAAGTCAAAGGGAGTTGATGCTGAGTCCAGACTAATCTGAACTTTACTCATGAGTTGTCTGGCAAAGGGCAGCAACAGTTATTTAATTATTTTATTTGTATTCCCGGGAAAGTTCGACTGAGTAATAGCCATTTTCAGAAAAGGCCCTGGAAGAAATGCTCCATTTGCTTACACTGAATTACAAAGCTCCAGTTAAACACATAGTAGTCATATTTCCATTTATACACAAACAATCGTTACATTTCAACATTCTAAGATTTTACAGAGGTGGAAGTAACTAAAGAGAAAGCCCACATGCAACCTAGTGGCAGCAGTTATGCTTAAAAAATAGTTTTGTCATTTCAGTAAGAGGTCGAGTATATTCTGTTTAAGGGGAGTATTTGGAGAATATTGTATGGTGAACACAGTTTCAACTTGGAGATGAGCAGGTGCAGGACCAGGACTGGTTAAGATGTTGTTTAATCAGTGCTTTAAAACTACTGAGATTGCCAGAGAGGTTTATTTGCATGGGAATACTATTCCAGAGTTTAGAAATGTATTGGGAATAGAGCGAGTCTTCTGCAACATTATTTAACTTATTTATATGCAAGAAGAATTTACTATAGCAGATGTCCCCTTCTCTACAATAGGTCAGTAATAAGTTATGTAGTGCAGAGCATTTTTCTGAATGGTGAATGAGTTTGTGTGCTGTAGCTAGCTCTGAATGTTAGGTAGCTGTGTAGTTCAAACCAGTTTAATTGATTAAGCTATGACAATAGTCGGTCCTATGAGGGAGATTGGTGGCAAATTTAGCTATTTTATTGTAGCAGGAGGCAAGTTTGTTTCTTTGAGTATCGTTTGTTAGGATAGGAGCAGTGTATAAGGGAGTTGGCAATAAGAAGGTGGTGGCTAGTTTTTTTCTTGCAGTATCTGTGTAAGGAATCCATTAATCATATAAAGGGAGCCTAGTTTCCAGTGAGTATATTTAATGGTATGCAATATATACTGGTCATATTTGAGAATGTCATCTATTATAACGCCTAGAAGTTTACTGAGAGTTACAGTTTCAATGATAGTATTTGCAGACTTTATGGTAAAAAATTCTTTTTTATTTTGACAACTTTTTGAGGTAAAAAGCATCAACTTTCTTGGGACTGAGCAGAAGGTTTGGTTCTTTGGGCCAGGTTTCTACAGTGGAGAAAGATTTTTGGGAAATAACTTGGAGCTTATTTATTGTTGAGGCTCCACATATTAATGTTGAGTTGCCTGCATACTGAGCTAAACTAGCATGGCGAGTGGAGCTGTGGAGGTCCTTAATAAATATATTAAATAGGAGAGGACCCAGGACAGAGCCCTGAGGGACACCTGCAGTAAATGGTTGAAAGGATGAGTAGGTCTGTTGCCTTCCAGATAGGTAACAAAGAAACCACAGCAAGGAGTACTGTGAAAGTCCTACTGAGGAGAGTTGAATGAGCAGTCGCTGGTACAAGACAATATCACATGCCTTTGACAAGTCTAAGAACATGGCGGACACAAGCAGACTTTTGTTTCTGTGTTGGTTTATTATATTGGTAAAATGCAGAAAAGCAGTAGTGGTGCTGTGCTGGGGCCTAAAGCCATGTTGTGTTTCTGAGAACAGGTTGAGGTTAGGCATTGCATCAGCTGCATATGGATGCATTGCTCTAATATTTTGGAAAGGGGGGGGGGTTGCTGTTGGTCTGTAGTTCTGTGGCCATTTTTAGGTAAGTCTGATGGTAGTTACAGCTATAGAAGTAGTTTTTCATTTAAGGATCAACTTTCTTATGAGCGAGGTAGGTACTGGACTAAAACTGAAGAACTGTGGGTGGTTTTGATGGGGGTAGAGATAGGGAACAGCTGTATTAGTGTCTAAGAGAAATGATACTGATTGTATAACTTAGGAATTAAACTGTGTGGGGATACAGTCTGTTGTGTTGTCTATTTTTAAAAAGGGAGTGGTGGTCTTGCCAGGATGGAGTAGTTTATTTGATGACCAAAAATGTTTTGGGTCGTTTTTATGTTTGTCTTGCAGGTTGGTATAATATCTTTGCTTATTCTGTTAGACATGGAGTTTTGCAAGGTTTCTAAGATGTCTAAATTGCTGGAAGGCATTTTAAGTTCAACTTTTATACCAATGTTTCCACGCTCCTCCCCTTTTCTCATGACTAGCCTATTTGCCCGAGGGCATTTATAAGCCTAGCCAGAGTGTGTCAGTTTTCGCCGCCCCATTGATTAATTAAATGAGCCTCTGTCAAGAAGAGGCAATGAAGTGATCCCAGGGGTGTATTTTCTGTTACCCATCCACTCGTCAAGGTTTCTCTTGAAGAGTGTTAGTGAGGGGCTCTGCCTAATGTAGTTAGGAATTTTGTTCAAAAGCATGGGGAGTGTCTGACAGGAATCTATCCCTCTTGCATGTTCTATTTATTGTTGTGGCGAGGTTTAGATCACTAGAGCGAGTGGCTCGCAGTGACTTGGAATTCTTTAGGTGGAGCATGTCCATCAATTCTGAGTTGGACATGGCTTTGTAAGTCAGGCAGAGATCACCTCTGAGTAAGCGATATGCCATTGAGTACAGCTGGAGTTTTTCCAGTCGGGCTGCATAGGACATATGTTTCAGACCAGTAATCCTCTTGGTGAGGTACTTTTGTGGTCTTTCCAGCTGTTGGAAGTGTCTTGTGAGGTACATCCCAAACGGGGCATTGTACTCTATGATGGGTCTCATGACGGACGAGTAGAGGGGCACTATAACCTCTTATTTCCAGATGCGAACCCTTTAGTAATTAGATGGGCTACATAGAAGGATTTCCTAACTACTTTGGCAATATGATTGTCAAAGGAGAGATTACTATCTACCTGGGTCCCCAGATCTCTTATTACCTCTTCTGCATTAAGTCGGCTGCCACCTATGTGGTAATTCATGGGTGTTTTGTTTTTCCCAAACGGGATGACTATGCATTTTTTGGCATTTAGCTTGAGACCATGACTTTGACACCAGGTGTCTGCCTCAGTAAGGCCCTTTTGGAGAATGTCCATGTCAGCCGGAGAGTCAATTATGGCTCCCAGTTTGCAGTCATCAGCGAATTTGGTTAGCCAGAGTCCTCGTGTGTTTGCCTCTACTTCTGAGAAGTATATGCCGAACAGTAAGGGGTCCCAAGACCGAGCCTTGTGGGACACCAGATTGTGACTGGTTTAGTCTCGGACCTGAAGCCCGCTATTCTTACCATCTGAGTTCTGTCTGTAAGCCAGTTGGCAACCCATCTCGTGAAGTAAAGGTTTATGTTCAGCCTGGTGAGTTTTTCTACAATTCCCGAGTGGGGGATGGTGTCAAAAGCCTTGGCAAGGTCAAGGTAGGCTGTGTGAACTACCTTACCCTCATCGTTGACCTTGGTGACTGTCTCGAAGAAGTCAACCAGGTTTAGTAGGCATGACCTGCCCTTAACAAGGCCGAACTGGGTCGGGTCAAGTGTTTGGAGGTTCCCAATGTCTTTGTTAATGAGTTCCATGATGATGCACTCCATAGCCTTGCAGACCAGGCTAGTCAGGCTTATGGGGCAATTGTTACCAGGGTCAGTTGTGGCCCCTCCTTTGTGGAGCAGAATAACCGCTGCTGTGTGCCATTCTATGGGCACGTAGCCTGTGGAGAGGCTGAGGCTGAACAGTGTGTTTAGGTGGGGGGTTAGTTCGCTCTGTAGTTCGTGCAAGGCGCAGCCTGGGACACCATCTGGCCCCCATTGATGCTGTGCTGGTGATAGATTATTTAAGGTCTGAAAGACTATGTTATTAAAGTGCTCTACAGCAGCATCTAGTGGCTTTGTTCTAAGTGTACTCCAGTTATAGAGTTTTAGTGTTTCAATGAAAATATCATAGCTGGAATTTGTTGCATTTCTTATCTGATTATAGAGAAGTTTATCTAGGTTATGGTGAATTCTAATAGTGTATGTTGGTATGTGGTCACTTATGCTGAAAAGACAGCCCACTTTTGTCTCTATCTAGGTTATGGTGAGGTCTAATAGTGTATGTTGGTACGTGGTCACTTATGCTGAAAAGACAGCCCACTTTTGTCTCTATCTAGGTTATGGTGAGGTCTAATAGTGTATGTTGGTATGTGGTCACTTATGCTGAGAGGCAGCCCACCTTTGTCATTATCAAGGTTATGGTGAGTTCTAATAGTGTATGTTGGTATGTGGTCACTTATGCTGAGAGGCAGACCACCTTTGTCATTATCAAGGTTATGGTGAGTTCTAATAGTGTATGTTGGTATGTGGTCACTTATGCTGAGAGGCAGCTCACCTTTGTCATTATCAAGGTTATGGTGAGTTCTAATAGTGTATGTTGGTATGTGGTCACTTATGCTAAGAGGCAGCCCACTTTTGTCTCTATCTAGGTTATGGTGAGGTCTAATAGTGTATGTTCGTATGTGGTCACTTATGCTGAGAGGCAGCCCACCTTTGTCATTATCAAGGTCATGGTGAATTCTAATAGTGTATGTTGGTATGTGGTCACTTATGCTAAGAGGCAGCCCACTTTTGTCATTATCTAGGTTATGGTGAGTTCTAATAGTGTATGTTGGTATGTGGTCACTTATGCTGAGAGGCAGCCCACCTTTGTCATTAGCAAGGTTATGGTGAGTTCTAATAGTGTATGTTGGTATGTGGTCACTTATGCTAAGAGGCAGCCCACTTTTGTCATTATCTAGGTTATGGTGAGTTCTAATAGTGTATGCTGGTACGTGGTCACATGCTGAGAGGCAGCCCACGTTTGTCATTATCTAGGTTATGGTGAGTTCTAATAGTGTATGTTGGTACGTGGTCACATGCTGAGAGGCAGCCCACCTTTGTCATTATCTAGGTTATGGTGAGTTCTAATAGTGTATGTTGGTATGTGGTCACTTATGCTGAGGCAGCCCACGTTTGTCATTATCTAGGTTATGGTGAGTTCTAATAGTGTATGCTGGTACGTGGTCACATGCTGAGAGGCAGCCCACGTTTGTCATTATCTAGGTTATGGTGAGTTCTAATAGTGTATGTTGGTACGTGGTCACATGCTGAGAGGCAGCCCACCTTTGTCATTATCTAGGTTATGGTGAGTTCTAATAGTGTATGTTGGTATGTGGTCACTTATGCTGAGAGGCAGCCCACCTTTGTCATTATCAAGGTTATGGTGAGTTCTAATAGCGTATGTTGGTATGTGGTCACATGCTGAGAGGCAGCCCACGTTTGTCATTATCAAGGTTATGGTGAGTTCTAATAGTGTATGTTGGTACGTGGTCACATGCTGAGAGGCAGCCCATGTTTGCCATTTGTCTTGTTTGTAAGATTTGCTAGATTATTTTAAATGGTCTTTCCCTTGCTGCCAGTTCTCAGACAGGCTCCCATGTAGACTGCAAGTGTACCCTGCCTCTCCTGATAATACTGCCCAGTTTCTCACCACTTCCCACTGCTTCCTCCTATTGCGTGCACTGAATATAGCGACAGACACTACTCGGACAAGACTGCAAGCCCGGACTAAATAGTCAGAATTACTTGTAGGTTTCATTTAAGTGCCTTTTCAGATAAATTCCCTCTGATATATTGATTGTACAACACCTCTGTGTGTTTCTGGTCCTCCTGAGTGGCGTGGCAGCAAGGAACTAGATTCCCCCCACTCCTCTATCCCTTTAATTACCAATTTTTGATGCTTGTAGTACAGGGCATAACTGGATTTTCAGTTTCCAGGCAAAAGAATTGTTCTCTATGGGTTAAAAAAGTGCCTGGAACTACGCTCATGCGTTTAACCCTAATAGATTATCCAAACATGGTTTTTGCTTACCTTTCTGGATGATTGTTTTTTCTCCCCTACTTTTGCTGCGCTGTCATAGTCTGGTCCAGGCCACCTTAAGCAAACAGAAGTTATTTATCCCACCTATAGGTGAGGCGCCAATTTTAAATTAGTATTTCCTTGCTGTCGATTTTCCGCACAGGCTCCCATGTACACTTCAAGGTAATTTATTCTTTTTTGCTTATCTTTATACACTTATACTGCCAACATATGTTTATTTCTGGCTGTCACTAGCTATATTTGTTAGTGTAATCCACCAATACTGATAATCCTTGTTTGTAACCTGTTATATGAGAAACCACTTTCTAGCTGGCATTCTATGGTACATAAACGCTCAGCGCAGCATGTTCTTTGATTTTTCTGCAACATTTTCAGCTGTTGCAATATTAACTGTGTAAATAGTACATCTGTTTCCTTCTGATGATTTATTTGTAGTATCTCTGCTATTCTTGGACAGTTTTACCCAACATGAATGGCTGCAGTTAAAGCATTTATGTATTTTAGTACTGGCCGCTACTGTGAGCTGTCTTTGCCTGATACATATGCAAGTAGTTAAGGCTTTTGTTATTTCTAAATATTGCTACTGTATTTTTCACACACATAAGTCTGTTTTTCTTTTAGGAGCAGACCTGTTAAAATTGCCTAGACGGCTACATGTACCCAAGTGTTCACATAGATATACTGCAAATCACTGAATATATTACCCAAGCTGTGTTGACCTCCTTATTCTATTGCTTTTGTTTGCTTGTCGCCAAGTTGGTTTTGCATCTATTGTATTTTTGGTAGCCTCACTTTGCTAGGTGCTACAATATCCTACTCTAGCTTATACTACTTGCATCATCTCACAACTCCAACTTCTACTGTAACACTAATTAACTTCTTTTGTTTTTTTTCCTCTAGTGTACCCTGCCTCTCCTGATAATACTGGCCAGTTTCTCACCATTTCCCACTATGTGCACTGAATCTAGTGATGGACACTACTAGGACAAGACTGGAAGCCCGGATAAGTCCTTTTTCAGTAAATTAAATAGTCAAAATTACTTGTAGGTTCATTTAAGTCGCTTTTCAGATAAACTCCCCTATATATTGATTGTACAGTACCTCTAAGTATTTCTGGTCTTCCTGAGTGGCATGGCAGCAAGGAACTAAATTCCCCCACCCCTCTATCACTTTAATTACCAACTTTTGATGCTTGTAGTACAGGGCATAACTGGATTTTCAGTTTCCAGGCAACAGAATTGTCCTCAAACGTTTAAAAAAAGTGTCTGGAACTACGCTCATGCGTTTAATCTAATGGAGTCTATAAATGTAGTTTTTGCCTACCTTTCTGGTTGATTGTGTTTTTTTTCCTTTTGCTGTCCTATTGTAGTCTGGTCCAACCTGGTCCGTTCGCCCTTGCTTAGGCTCTCTCTGCTCCCCTACCCTACCCCCATTCTCACCCACCCACTCTTTCATTCGATTTACAGCTACAAACATGACACCGTTACTTCACTCTCCAAACAAATTCGCATCCAACCCCCTTGCACCTCCCACCACACCTGTTCTACTTCACTGCCCCGTCTCTTTCTCAGATCTAAACACTCAACATCTATTTTTCCTCCCCTCCCCCAGTCCCACCCCACTCCCCTAAATGATTTTGTTTTCTCTCCAGTCTGCTCTACCCACTCCTGTAATTAGTTTCCTTTGTTTTTCACCCTGAACCATTCCACCAAATATGTAACATCGCTACTCTATTTACTACTACACTATACTATCAGGCCTTCTCTTCCTAGCCTATAAATCCTCTGATCTCCCCAATGTATGTATTAATTGCTATCACCCCCCATGCACATACTCTTACTAATCATCAGCGTCCACCCAAACCTTATAGCTACATCTGCTCACAACTGTACAATACTTTCAACTTTCTCCTTTATCATTTCAAACATATACAATCCTTAAACCCTAAACTGCCCACTTTCAGATTCCTTCAGGCTATCACCAAACTGAAAAACCTACTACTGTACGCCCTTAAACATATCAAATTACAAGCTGACATCTATCCAAACCTAGGTCCCAACAATTTACCTCCAACTCAACTCCACCTCCCAAACTCTCATATATTCTCCTCTAACCAAACTCCCTCTGGAGCAAAGGTTCACACTTCTCTATCTACCACCTCTAAATCGGACCTAATAATCAATTTCAACCTTAGGAGCCGTGTAAATAAAATTATTGAATTTCATGCCATTCTAGCCACCTACTCTCCTGACATAGCTGTTATACAGAGACCTGATTAAAACCCTCACATCAAAGACTCAGAAATTACAGTAGTTATGTTATTAGACAAGATAGGCTAAACAAAAGAGGTGGTGTTATGTTATGTTTAAAGACTCTCTAAAACTAGAAAAATTAAACTGTACATCTCCAGACGTCCCCAATGCAAAAAATCTCACTCACTTGCAAATAAAGCATCACAAAACTATGATTATCATAGCTGCATATCTGCCCCCTGGCAACAATCTTCCCAGCATAGAACTTTTCCTTTCTTGGTCTGCCTGCACATTCAATCAAGAACCTATCATCCTAGGTGACTTTAATCTTGACTGGCCCTCCTGCTCCTCTAGCTGCCCTACCAACTTTATCAATCAGTATAATTTCTCCCAAGTTATAAACTGCCCAACTTGCACATACAGACACTACATCCTCAGTAAGAAGCATTTCTCCCCTGATCCATTTAATCTATTACTAAAAAATGTGATTGGTCATCATTAAAAAAACTAAACCTGGACCTTGCAGTTAAATTCTTTAAAACAAATTTCTTGAAATACTAAATAGCCTAGCTCCTGCCAGAAAAATATGCATCACATCCAAACTACCATGGCTTTCTCATGACACTAAACAGCTGGTTAAACAAAGCAACAGAGTAAGAGCCCTAAACTTATCCACCAAAAGCAAAACTGACCTCACCACTTATCAGCAATTAAGAAATCAAACTAAGAAAAAAAATTTACAAAGATAAAAAACACTACTTCCAAACCTCTCAACAAAAGTTCCTACACAGCCCACAAAAATTCTGGCAAACAGTTAACTTCCTTATCACCCCTGGTAATTCTTCCACCCCCACACCTTCCACTGACAATACATCCAAACCCTTAGCCTCACAGTTTAACTCAAACTTAACTATCTCCTGCCTCCTTGGCAACAGCCACCAACTACCTCTCATTCTCCCCTCCCTTGCCCCTAGTACTTCAAACTTCTCTTTTAAACCTATTCAAACTTCTTACAATAAAAAGCTCCTAAGCAAACTAAAACCCTTTTGCCTGGTGGCAGATCATCCACTTAATGAATTTCTAAAAGGAGTGGCTTCATCCATTGCCTATCCTATCTATACTAATCAAATGTTCTATCTCCGAAGAATACATGCCACCTCTCCTCTGGAAAGTGACTCATCATCCTCCTCCACAAGGGTAGCCCCTTTAGAGAAATATCTAACTACTACCCCATAGCTATCCTGCCACCCACTGCCAAGATCCTAAAGAAATGTATTCAGCAACTCCTCCTCAACCACCTTACAACCAATAACCTTCTGTATGATACCCAGCATGGCTTTAGAACCCAGTATAGTACAAATACAGCCTTATCTTTCCCCAATACTATTCATCACCTTATTAACAATGGACAACTAGTCTCTGTAATTTTCCTGGACATGTCAAAAGCCTTCGACACCATCTTCCACCAACTACCTCTTAAACTTGTTACGTTCAATCTCTGTCCAGCATCCCTGACATGGTTTCACAGTTATCTATCAAACCTTCAACAGGCTACTAAATGGGAGAACAATCTCTCCCCACTACTGCCAGTATCCACTGGTGTACTCCAAGGTTCAATACTTGCCCCCCTTCTCTTTATCATATTTAATAATAACCTTAATACTGCAACCCAACTTGCCTCATTCATACAATACGCAGATGATGCCTCTCTTATCTGATCTGCCCTTTTCCCCACAAGAACTACAAGTAAAGATGAAAAAAGCATTACAGGAAATTGAAACTTCCCTGTCAAACCACCAACTCATTCTTAACCCAACTAAGACCAAGTTAATAATTTTCACAAACAAAACTGCCAAGCCCTGCTCCCTAATCCTCTCTATTCAATCCGCAAACTGCACCAAAACTGTGCCAATTACCAAAGCCAAACTCCTGCATATTACAATAGACAACCATCTCAAATTTGATATACATATTTCTCTATCAAAAAAGTCTATTCTAAACTCCGAGTGCTCTACAGACCCAAACCTTACCAAACACCCCAAGCCAAGCTAGCCACAGCTAGATCTCAGAATCTATCTACATTCCTTGTGTGCATATATCTTTTTATTATGCATGCTCACTGACTGTTTCAGTTCTTCTCAGTTATATCTTCACCAACCCTTCATAGTCTAGAATCCTGCTATAACAAAATTGCAAAATTTGCCACCAATCATCCCCATAAAGCCCATCACTGTTCTGCTCTTCGACAACTTAAGTGGCTAGAACATCCAAACCGGTTAACATTAAACCAACTTACCCTCACCCACAAAATATTACTCAACCCAAATAGCTGCTCCGCAATTTCAACCCTTGTCCAACTACAGATAAATAGCAGGTCCCTAAGGCCACTACTCAAAATAACAAAATCAGAACTACCACGGTGACTCCCTCTACTCAAAAAATAAAAGAGAGCTAAGTCCTGGAATGCTCTATCCCTAAGAATACAAAGCAACCCCTGCTGCTACTCTTTTAAAACAAAAATAAAAGAATATCTAACACGTGATTCTGCCCCTGTAGTCCCCTGCATAATCTCCTCTCCTATACTATTTCTCTCCTTTTGCTTTTTCGCGTTTTACAACTGAATGCTTGGTGTCATCAAGTAAAATTTGATTGTGTCCTCCGACTGTAAATACTTAATGTATCTCAAAAGTTTCACCATTTAACTTTCTGTAATCTCTCTGTTAGTGTATTTCAGATTTTTACTGTAACTTTCTACAATGTTATTGTGTGTGCAAAACCTTTTTATTATGCATGCTTACTGACTGTTTCATTTCTTCTCAGTTATCAAGTTTTTGTGTTTACATGTTCTAATTTGTTTCTTATATTGAAATAATTTTACCTATTTTTTTTACATTGTCATATAATTTTTGTATGGTATGGTATTATTTCTGTATTTTTATCTGTTTTGCTTTATTTAGAGCTTTTCTCCCTAGGTCTCCACTGAAAACGGGATATTAGCCCAGTCGAATACTATCTGGTATATAAATAAATAAGAATCCAGTCTAATGTTGAGCGACTTCCTGAAGTTTTATTGATTCTAGTATAGATGTGGTTATTAATTAGTTGAACAAGTTTATGGATTCCGTGGCGGTACATAAATTGCTGTTTAACATATAGTTTTCCTACTGTTACTTTTTAGGAGTGTTATGAGAAGGTCAGCATTGTTAAATGTGGGTTACTTCCCGTGGAAGTAAGGTGATGGTTAGGGAATTTTTACAGATGATTACTACTCCACTTGCAGGCTTGCTTTGTCCATCATGCCTGAGTAAATATATCGGCAAGGTGATCTCATTATCTTTAATTCTTTTTTTAACTAGGTTTCAGTAGCTAAGACTACATCAGGAGTGTATGTGGCAAGGTAGGCATGTATGTCATGGATTTTACTGCACATACTTAGTTTCATATTTAGTAACGTGAGTTTAGGTTTTTTTTTTTTTGGCTGAGATATATTAGGTGACTGATTTATTTTGGGGTTGGAAGTGATGGTTTTATGAACAGTGGAACCTGGGTTGGAGGCTAAATTTTTAATTTGATATTGTACAGAGGACAGACTGTGGCCATTTACATTTTAACTATGGTGTAGTATTTGACTATAATTTTGACTACACAGTTTTGAGATATTTATAGATAAATAAATCCAATATGGTTTGTTTGTAGAGACAGGGTGTTATGGAGAAAGGCAGGCTGGGTAGATGTTGATATTCTTTGTGAGGACTGGTTGAAGTCCTAAGTATTTTTTACTAGGTGGATTTGATAATTGGTGATGAAGGCTAGGAGAGCGAGGAGGAATAGTAAAATAAACCAAGTCAGGAGCATATTATTTAACTTGGGTTTTATTTTTGTTGTAAATTAGGAATAGAAAATGTTAGGGGGGTACGTAGTTGGTTGTAGAGATGCAATTTGATAGTTATAGAGGCAAGGATTAAGACAGTTTGAGTGTGTATCTTGGGTGGTAAACAAGAGAGTGTTACTGTTGGGAGCAATTCTATTGATTGTTTTCTTCTAGAGGAACTTATGGTATTTGTTTGAGGAATATGTGTGCTGTTATGGAAATATAAATGCAGAGTAAGAGGGGGGCGGGCAGGAATTGGGGGCAGGGTTGAGGAGTGGACTGAGCCCAAGCATTAGCAAGGGCAAATGAAGACGGTTGAAAACTTGGCAGAGAGACATTGAAACAAAAACAATCAGTGAATTACACAGACACAAGTCTGCTGAGACAGGTAAGTAAAAGGAACAATGCAATTTAAAAGGCCTCTGAGCAAGTAGATGAAAGTCTTGATTTTTGTTGTTGTAGGGCACAGTTTTAGCAGGAGAATTAGTCTAATATCACCTTGACCTGACTAATGGTGCTAACAGTAGAACAATTGCACTTGACTGTTTGAACTGTATAATGCAAGGAGGCTTCTATGGACTTTGAAATACGAAATCCAAAGGCCAACCCAACCCCCACAGATCAGCAAAAAAATGAGAAAAAGGGAGCCAGAATGCAGTAGTGCAGCTGTAGAAAATGACTGGCTCAGAACTCATAGTAGTCGCACAAAAGACAAATAATCTTAAGGAAGGGAGACACTGGACTACTAAAAACAATGACTTGAGTACAGTTAAAGAAGTATCAATGGGACCGCTGTGGTCTAAGGAAATGGAGATATTATAATGGACAGAGTTCTTTGCTTTAGGCTGCCATATTTACAATTTACATAAAAATTTAGCCTGCAAACTGGAGTTCAAACTGCAGACTTCACTGTTACATAAATATCTATTTGCTTGCAGGGACACTTTTATAACAAAATAAAAACACTAAGACAGGTGAGTGTACTGAGTCAACGCTGTGCACAAATACTAGCTCAGAGCTGAAAGTGGTTTAATAACTGCCTCGGGCAAGGAGAAATAAGAAAGGAAGGGGAGATCAAGGATGACTTCCTTGAAGGCATGCAGTTACACTAAACAAAGACAGGAGGATGTAAATAATGAGAATTGCAAGTCTAGAAGTGAAGAAACTATGAGAAATAGTTTGTGCACGAGCAGTATAAGTAAAAGTCAGTGTCTGTTAGGAAGCAGTATCAATGCCATTTATTCCAGAATCCTGAGAAACTCCCTTGTAGCGGGAAAAACTCAGGAACTGCTGAAACATCTTTACTTTGTCTGCAAGAACTGTTCCCAATGCAGTCTAGCAAACATCCCACTGAAGGAATGAGAAAAGACTTCTGCAAGTGGATCTGAAAACCCATATTGAACAGAAGTTCCTGTACAGTTGATATAGACTCTTGACAGCTGGAAAAGGAATCTGCAAAGATAAGACAATGGTCCAAATAGGCCCGAACAAGTGGATAATCATGCCGACCGGGATGACTGTTCTTGAGTTTTAGAAGCCTTTCCTTTTTGTTTTACGAGTCTCCATCCCACTGTTTTTTTAAACCCTGATTACTGGCTCCTTTCCGCTTAAACTTATTACAACAGGGATTGAGGCAGAGGGAAAGCTCTAATTTGGTATGGAGGAGGAAGGCTGAAAAATCTGAGTAACTTCATAAATTAGTTTAACTAGTTTTCCCTTTTCCTTACATTTCTTAAGCGCTTCAGCTGCAGAAGGGCCAAGCAGAGTCTATTTAAAGGAGAATTTAAAATCTCAGATTTATCAGGATGATTTTGAGCGTGAACCCAAGAAAATATCAAAACTGATCTGGAGGTGGAATCTGCAGCATCAAGTACTTTAGGGCCTTTTAAAGTATCTTTAATCGCCTATGAAACAGCTATCACAGAAGCATTTAATGAATTCTTTACCTAGGATGAAAGAAAGGTTAACCATTAAATCTGGCATATTCCACACAAAGAAAGCTTTGAACATAGCTTGATAGTTTAAATTTCTAAAAATTTAATTCCTAGAACTCCACTGCTTTCCTATCTTTATCAAATGGAATTGGGTTATTAGTAGTCGCCTGTTTAGCAGAAGGATATTTTTCAGTGGGCAGTGGCTTGAGGTGTCGTCTCACAGCAAGAGGTTCTTTGATTCGATTATAGGCTGGGGTGCCTTGTGTGTGGAGTGTGCATGCCCTCCCTGTGCTCATGTGGTTTTATTCCCACATTACAAAGACATGCAGTAAGTGGATTGGACACTAAACCAGTCATGGGTATGAGGGTGCATGCGTGCCTGTGGTATGGAAAAAACTGTCGCAGGGCTAGCCACCTGGTGGCGTGAAACTTGGTTCTAGATACTGGTCATTGTTGAAATGACACCCCAACCCCACATGAAAATGGGAAAAGGGATTGTGGATGGACAGACCGTCAGGTAAACTGGAAGCAGTGAGAAAATATTCCTGAAAGCAGGCAAGACAGGAGGAATAGGAACAGCCTTAGGCATTTGTAACTAACAAATCATAATGCATGTTCTGTGCCACACGACTTTCATTCTAGTCGCATTGACCCATAGCAATTCTTTTCCCCATCCAAAATATTAGAAAATGTACACATTCCAAACTCCTACCCCAGCTCACCAACAATAATCTTCTCTCCCCTACAAAACACTGTTTTCAGTCGCACCACAGCGCAACAACTCTGTTTTCTCTAAAACTATAAATACCAAAAGAAATAATGGCAACCTAGCATCCTCCTTTTTCTTACACTTGTCAAAAGCATTTGACATAGTATCCCACCAATTTCTAATAAATGAACTATCCACTCTACCAGTTTTTCACCAGTTTCTTTTGTGGCTCTGCTATTCTCTCTCCGACAGACAACAGGAAATAAAATGGAATCAGAAACTCTTCCCCCTTTCTTTGTGTTACCATTGGTGTAACTCAAGAATCAATTCTAGGCTCAGTACTATTCAATATTTTCACAAAGAACCTGCATAAAGCCAGCAAACTTGCCTCCATAATACAATACAATACACCAATGTCGCCACTGTAATATGCTCAGCACCAAACTTGCCACTACTTCAGTAGATGACTCATTCGCCTCCAAAGAATCATGAATAAAAGTTCACCAGTTAATCCTAAATATCCCCACCCCAAAAATAAATAAAAAAGAATGCTGTTTACACCTAAATCTCTCATAACAACCAAGCTAACCTTTAACATTACCTCAACAAATACCACCATCATAGAAACCATATCAAATTCTAAACTGCTAGGGTTCATAGCAAACAACCTATAATTCAACTTGCTCATTAACCAATCCATAATCATCAAAAAGTGGGGTTTCTCTACTGAAATGTACGCTGCCTCTCAGACTTCAAGAAAAACCTTAGCAACATCTTACCTTTTCCTTTCTCCTCTTTATGCATCACCCATCCTAACCAAACAGCCCCCCCCCACCCACCAAATAAACTAGCTCACTATAAGAAAATAGCCGTATCTGTTTCAAACATGCCTTACTGCACACACCACTGCATAGAACTAATTCAGCTAAAATAACTTGAGCTACCTAATTACTATACATACACTCAGCTGTTTACCTCCCACAAAATACACACAGCAAACAAATGACTTTCCCCTACAAAACATTCTCGATCATTAGCCCCCATCATGATGCCTTTGTTTAAGTAACAAAAAAAAAAAAAGCCTTATAACCATCTCCAAATCCCACAACATAACAAGAGACTCACTGCGCTCATTCCTGTTTCACCAGACAGTGGATCTCAAAGCATATCTCACTAAAACTGGACTGCTGTGATTCAACTTTTGAGCATAACCTAAACCACCTCCATTTCCACTTGGCTATGCATACCTCTCAACTGTCCAGATTTTTGTCCCATATCTTTGGTCTGTTCCTTATAAAAACTGTCTTTTTCTGGCAAATCAGTGAGACTTTAATTCACTAAATGAAGAAAGACATTTGAGTTTCAGACTTTACATCCTTCAGAAAATACGTAACGGAGAAGTCTTTATTTTAGCAACTTTCTAAATTTATAGATCCACAGAAGATTACTAGGCTATGGCTTAATGGCTCTTACAAGCCTAGACAATATAACCCAATTTTACCCAATATATGGCCCCTTGGGGAAAAGGATGGCATGGATTTGTGCCTGTGCATCGAGCATCTTACAGATTTGCACCTGTGCATAAGAGACAGGCACTACCCCAGGGAAGAGTTTTGATCCAAAGTGAGTATGAAGAGACCAGGGAATGGCTTTGCTTAATGAGAACAGGAAGCCTGTTCCAAAGAAGTGGCAATCTCTGAAACGCATCTCTCTCTCCAGCATGTTTTGAGTCACTGACTAAGTTTAGATCTCTGGATTGAGCAACTCTTGCGCTGTTTGACTTGCAGATCTGTAGCAGCTCCATCAGGGCTGGATTTGTCAGTGCCTTATATGTCAGGCATAGGTCACCCCTTAATAGTCTGTAGCAGACACACTAAAGGGACAGGGCTTTCAGTCTATCCACATATAACATGTTGTTTAAACCTTGCATTTTCTTTGTGAGGAACCTCTGATGTTGCATCAGTTGCTTTAAGTGCCTAGTCAAGCACATGCCAAATGATACATTCTACTAGATTATTGGTCTAATGAGGACCAAGTACAGAGGGACTACAATTTCCTTGGATCTGGATGCCACACCTTTATTTATAAGTTGTGCCCCATAAAAAGACTTACTTACCACTGTGGACACTTGTTGGTCAAAATTCAGGCTGTGTACCTAGATGTCTCACCTCTTGGGTCTACTCTTAGGGGTCTGTTTTTGATGTTGCAATTTGCAGGGGAATTTGACTTCACAAAGGGTATGATATTTTTTTTTGCATTTAGTTTTAGGCCATGGTTCTAGCACCAATCGTCTATTTGACCTAGACCTTCCTGATGGATATCTACATAGCACCAATCGTCTATTTGACCTAGACCTTCCTGATGGATATCTACATCACTGTCCCCAGCTTGCAGTTATCGGCAAACTGTCATCCAGAGGTCTTCCGTATTAGCCTTGACTTCAGAGAAGTATATTGTGAACAGGAGTGGTCTCAACACTGAGCCCAGTGGCACACCACTAGTAACTGGCATCTTGCTGGATCTGGAGTCACCCACTTTACAACGCGTCTAGTCTGTAAGCCAACTGGCTATCCATCTGGTGACAGGGATTTATGCCAAATTTTGTAAGCTTTATAATACCCGAGTGGGGAACTGTCAAATGTCTTGGCCAGGTTGAAATAGGCAGTATGTACTGTTTTATCATCAACCATAGCCTTAGTGACTTTCTCAAAGAAACTGCAGAGGGATGGCTGTTGCTCTCCTCCACTATCAGGACAACGCTAGTCCAGAGGGTGTGGATAAATAGAGATACTAATGGACCTGATACGTCCTTATTTAAGTAGCAACCTGGTATATCGTCAAATTCCACTGAAGCAGTGTTTTTAGCTTTAGAGAGACAGCACTGGCAAACTATTCTTTGGTGATAACTGGCAGTAGCGAGGTAAAGGGTATTTCTTGGGGAAGAACTGGGAATAATGGGAAGGTGAAATCTGGGATGAATTTGTCTGCCAGCTGCTATATCTTATAGCTGTGTATAGGTAATGCCATCCACAACTAATTCCGCACACTGTTGGGTGTTCGTAGGTTCATGGGCAAGTACTAGGCAAGCTGTCCTCGTAAGCCATTTTAAGCCTAGCCAACTTCCTTTTTAAAGGTGAGAATCAAACTCTGTACCTTAAGCATTATACCAACCCCCAGCCCTTCAAAGATAAGAATCAAACACTGTCCACTGTGTCTGCAAGTCAAACATCTTAACCATTATACCCACCTCCAAATCTCTTAAAAGTTATCCATACATTCAAATTCCCATTACTCCAAAGCACCATCTGGTTAAGTGACTTGCCCAATGTCATACAGTATGTAAACAAAGGAGGAAAGATTCAAACCCTGCACCCTTGCCACAGGAAGCAGTTCATAAACAAGTCAGAGCTTTAGTCCCCTGTACTTACTGTAGCCCTTAAGATTGCAGACATAACTGAAAAATGCCATATTGTTGTAAAAGCAATATTTTAAAAAAATCCCTATTTTTGGGCCTTTAACCCTCCACTAATTTTAGCTTTGTCCAGATTTCTTCAGCTAAGAGGTTGAAAGGTATGGGCTATGCTCACGTTCCAACCCTGGCAAACTTAAAGTTATGTACTCACTATAACTATGAATGCGGTGGTGGTGCTGCGGTAGCGTTGTCGCCTTACAGTAAGACGTTTTCCTGTTCGATTCTCAGCTAGAGCGTCTTCTGTGTGGAGACATGCATGAATGGGCGTACCTTCGTTGAAGGTTGTGTGTCAGGGCCGGCAACTCGGCACGTAAAGATCTACTGCCAATCATTAGCGGACCAGAGTTCTGCTGTGGCGACCCCTAACCGGGCAAAGCCGACAGACACAACTCCTCCCTATAACTACGGATCTGTGTTGACCATTTTCATTCTTCCTCAATGTATGGGTTACAAATCCAACTTCGGAGCCGACTCAGACTCATACCACAGACTTATTTATTTCACATTTGTAAACTGGGTTAGTCCGACTGGGCAAGATGCCCTTTTTCAGCAGAGACCCGAGGAGAAAAGCTCCAAATACAAAGTTTCAAAACAAAATGCTAAAGAAAATTTTTACAATACAGTGAAAAATTCAACAAATATAGGAAGATATGTTTAGACATTATTTACAGTCAATATACATAGCTATACACTAATAAATCAAGAAGTAAGAGACATGCAAGAAAATTCAATATAATTAGTAATGTGCAAATTATGCAGACAAGGGGTCAAAACAAAGTGAGGGATAGAGAAGTCGGCAAGACAGCCCTACAAATATGAAGTAATTATGGAACTAGGGCATTCTAGAGGAATGGGTGAGATAGGAGACATGAAGGTGGGCAGTTAGTGGAAAAGAAAGTGTGGTCCAGATGTTCAGAAAGGGTCATTGCAGGAGCAGATCCAGGAGAACTGCAGGAATTCCTTTAATGCTATTTTAAAGCTGTGGATGTGGTCAAGTGTGTGTAGTTGAAGAGGAAGTTGTTCCAGGCAGAGGTGACATCATGGCTGTAAAGTATCTTACCATGGATTTGTTGGGTTTTCAGATATGCAGCAAGAGCTGGTCAGAGCTACATAGGTCACAATTAGGGATATAAAGGGAAATACGATTGTCAGAGATGGACAAGCTAGGGATTGAAGGATAGAGTGGGTCAGGTGCAGCTGCAGCAAGAGAAGTTGGTGTTGAAGTTCAAGCCAGTGAAGTTTTTTTTAAGTAAAGGCAGTGGTGCGTTCGATAAGGGAGATTACTGGCAAATCCAGTTATTTTATTGTAGGTGAGTTCGAGTTTGGAAATCAGGTTACTTTGTAAGTGGATAAATACTGGGGCAGCGTAGAGTAGGGTGGGAAGTAAGTAGGCTTGAGCTAGGGACTGTTTAGATTCAGGAGTTAGGAATTTTTTGTTCCTGTACAGAAGTCCGAGTTTTTGGTGTCTCTTTTGATACAGTTATTGATCTGGATGTCGAATTTCAGTTAGTCTATGTAAGCCCCAAGGAGATTAATATGTGATTCCACTTTGATAAAGAGGAGATGGAGAAGGTACATTTAAGATGTTGGAGAGTTTTAGGCAGGAAGAGTAGGAGTTTCGTTTTGTTAGGGTTAAGTAGAAGTTGGTTACCAGTGAGCCATTTTTTGACTGAGTGCAGAGATTCTTGAGTGAGGGTGAGTAGGTGAGAAAGAGTGTCAGAAGTGGAGATGATAGTAGAGTTGTCACCATATTGAATCAGGGTGGAGTGTGGGCAAGAGTGGTAGAGATCGTTAGAGAAAATATTGAACAAGAGTGGCCTCAGGATGGACCCTTGGGGAACCCCGGTTTGAACAGAGAGCCGTTTAACAGACTGAAGTCGGTCAGCTAGGTAACTAGAGAAGCAGCCCAGTGTGGAGTCACAGAAGCTAAGGGAAGCTAGTCTGGAGAGAAGGAGCTTATGAGATACAGTACGAAAGGCTTTAGAGAGGTCGAGAACAGGCAGAAGACTAATTTGTTATTATTGAGAGATGAAGAAATAGAATGAGTAAAAGATAACAGAGCTGTAGTAGTGCCATGATGAGGTCGGAAACCATGCTGTGTGGGGGTGAGGAGGTTCTCTTGGGTGAGATAAGACATGAGCTGTTTGCGTATGCACTTTTCAAGAATTTTAGATAGGGGGGATAGAATTGCAATTGGCCTGAAATGTGAGGGGTCAGTGGAGTTACCTCCTTAGTGTACGGGGAGAACATAAAATTTTTTCCAGATAGCAGGGACGGCGCTTTCTTTAACAGAATGATTGATGAGGATGGAGACAGGGTAGGCAATGGAGGAGGCTGCTAACTTGAGAAAGGAAGATGGTAGGTTATCAGCGGAGGGTGAGCATAGTTTAAGTTTAAGAAACAGGCGGATAAATAGCAGTGGTGATGGGTTTAATGGAGAAAGGAGTAGAATGGGAAGAGAAGGCGGGGTGTCAGGAATACAGTTAGAATTCGGTTTGAATAAGTTCTGAAAGGCGGAAATAAAGGAGCTCAGTAAAGTGGCAGTTTCGGTAGAGGATGAGTTAGGAAAAGGGTGGGGGGATGGGTTTCCATGGTGAAGTATCCTGTTGCTGACTTACAGATCCAACTGTCAAAGCCTTCCCTCTACCCACAATATCCCAGTCAGCCTACAATACCTCAGATCAAGTTTGCTGCCTTATAGATCCCAAGATATGGTAGGAAGAAGGAAATAACAGTAAAGCTAGGCTCACACCTGGCAAAAAAGTTTCGAAAATATCAATGGGATCATTCCGGAAAATGAAGAAAAGGGGAAGGACGGTGGGGAGTTGAGGAAGAATGAAAATGGACAACACAGATGCATATTAGGGTGAGGCATAGTTAGGGTGAGTATATAACCTATCTGATATTGTCCCTTTCATTCTTCCTCAACATATGGGACAGAGTCGCCAGCTACATGAATATTGGGTAGCCCTTATATGGAAGGATATTCTAGAGAACTGCCAAACTAAAAGCAGCTCTGCTTCTAGAAATCACATCTAGCTTTTAATGAGAAATAAAGGTATGAGCATTAGACCAGGTAGCTGCTGTGCAAATATCAATAGAAGTTCTAGACCAGAAGGCAAAAGAACTGGCCATGGATACAGTTGAATGTGCCTTAGGAGGCTTTGATAGTGAGAGACCTTGTTGAGTATACATGAAGGAAATATAATCGGCAATCAGAGAAGAAGACAGGCAGATGAATAGTTCGATATTTGATTCAAAGGCCACTTTTGGTAGGAAGACTGGATTGGTTCGTTAAGTAACTCTGTGAAAAACAATGTAATGGGATTTGGATGATAGAGCCTGGAGTATGAAATTCTCTTCGCAGGTGTAACACCTACTAGAAATGCAGTTTTCCAAGATAAAAATTTCAAACCGGTTTTGGCTGAAGGTTCAAAACGTTAGGTTCAAAACGTTGATGTGTCAATCACCGAAGCACGACTGACAAATCCCTAGATGGTGACAGATCTTTCACTGGCGGCCTGAATAAGAAGGTACCCTTTTGAAAAGCCTTGTAAAATTTGGAAGAAGCTAAAAATTAAACTTTTTCTCCTGCATGAAAATTTGATATAACTGCTAAATTTTATCTTGATTGTGGAGTAAATAGCTCCTTCCTGAAAAACAGAAACTAAAAACTCCAACACCGAAGAAATAGGAGCAATAAATGGCTCAATTTCCTTTTTAAGGGCCTAGCTTGAAAATCTTTTCTAGTTACTTCTGTAAATTTTCCTTGATGGAGCTTTCTGGGAAACTAAAAGTGACAAACTGGAGAGGAAAGCCTGGGCTGGCTAGTTATTAATGAATTGTAGAAACCACGCTGTTAGCTTGAGGCCTTGCTTATGTGAGAGAAGGTCTGGACTGGGGTTCAGTATCCATGCAGGATAACAAAGATCAGACCAAAGGAAAGGCAACCACACCTGGCGAGGCTAGAAGGGGGCAATGAGGATAACAGAACTGTTCAACAGAAGGGGGCAATGAGGATAACAGAACTGTTCAACAGACTGGCTTTCTTTTAGAATTTTGGAATCAGAGGTAGTGGGGGATAGAAGTAAAGGAAACCAGAGGGCCAAACATGGACTACAACATCTCTCAGCGACTCCCCCTGAGAGGGAATTAGAGTAAAATACCTTCTGCGCTTGATGTGGGGAGGTGCAAAGTGATCACAAGTTTAGGCCCAACAAAGGAAAATCTTCTCTCTCACTGATTGATTTTGTCTGCTAGAACAGTGGATTTATGAAGAGATAGCTAGCAAGTTAGGCTGGTGCCAGGCAAGCAAGTACGGTAGCTCCAAAATGAAAAAAAGCCAGCACCCAGGAGAATCTGAATACAATAATTTATTTAAACTAGACCGGTTTCAGCACAAGGCTTTCTTCAGTAGTACATAAAAAATGTGACTGGGTCAGAATCTTATATAGCTTCAACGAATGAGATTAGTGACATCATTTCCTGTGGTTGAAAAAAAACAAAAAGAGTTATGAATAAATCATAAAAAAGTCCACATTAGAAATGAAATGATCTTATTCATCTATTCAAAATGTCATGTTGATACCTAAAGATATATAGCATACTAATGCAAATAAAAGCATAATGATGGGGTTGCTAGAAAGGAATGGTTAATATGAAGTGATTTAAATAAACAATTAGACCACAAGCATCAGCATTATTATACCATGATATAAAAGCATGAAACAAAATCATGTAATGTTGATGTCACAAAATATTTGTACTAACTAATAAATGCTTCAAAATCATAATTTGTCATTCAATCCCGGGGAAAAAAGCCCCCCCAAGTTTAATTATCCACCTCCTTTATTTTTTGTTGAGAATATCATGCCACCCTACCTTGAAGGATCGATTGCCAGTGATACGATCAATGATGGTAAATGAGAATTTAGCAGTAGAGTGTTTAGTTGTGTGTCTGTATAGCGCATTGGTTATTCTCTGTTTCCTGATGTCCCCCAAATGTTCCGAAATTCTGATGCGGAACTGTCTGGATGTTTGGCCAATGTAAAAGGCCTGACATGTGCATGTAGCAAGATAGATTATCCAGTCTGAACTGCAATTACCAAAGAATTCAATATTGAATATTTGTCCTGTGTTTTTGCTGGTGAAACTAGTGGTTTTAAAAATGTAGCTGCAAAAACTGCAGTGGCCACAGGGATAGATGCCTATTAATTTATCCCCTGTGAGTGTCCTTTGTGTAAGATTGTCATCCTTAGGGCTTGTTCTTTTGTAATGAGAAAAAAGGGAACCAAGTGATTTACCCTTTCTATATGAAAAATAGCACCGTTCCCCTAAATAATCCTCCAAAAGGGGGTGCGAGTTGAGTATGTTCCAATGGTTGTTAATAATGTTGATCAAATTCCTACTATTCCGGCCATAGGTCGTGACAAATCTACATAAATTGGAACCATTGTCTCTTTTGTCTTCTATTATATTGTAGAAGATCATCCCTGTTTTTTACATTGCTGGATTGAACAGCTGAGTGAATAATCCGCGGTGAGTACCCCCTGGACAAAAATCTGTTAGTTAGATCAGTTTGATGTTTGATAAGGTCATCCTGTGAAGAACATATTCTTTTGATCCTCAGAAACTGAGATTTTGGAATATTTTTGGTGATATGTTTGGGATGAAAGCTTTCTGCATGCAAAAGAGTGTTGAATTGTGGGAATTTCCTGTGGACAGATGTTTTGAGTGTATTATCCGATTGTCTGGTAAGATGAACATCCAAGAAATGGATTTCATTCAGATGATGTTCCTCCGTAAATTCAATACCCCAGATGTTCCCATTCAGATATTCCATAAATTCCTGGAAATATTCGTTGCCTCCCTTCCAAACCAACCAACAGTCGTCCAGGTATCGTCTCCATATATCAATTTCTGGTAAATAAATGTTGTGCATTGGATTGTATATGATGTTTTCTTCTATGTAGCCCATGAAGAGGTCTGCATAAATGGGTGCAAAAGATGCACCCATGGCCGTGCCTTGGAGTTGCCAATAGCAATCTTGTTGAAAATAGAACACATTTTTTGTCAGAATGTGTTCAGCCATACATATTAATAATGTATTCATTCCTGGCGGATATAAATTAGATTTGTTGAGCCAAAACTCCAATGCCATCAGACCTGCCCAGTGACGAATGCTGGTATATAAAGATGTTACATCCAAGGTGCACATAAACCAATCCGGGTCTAGTTGTGATTCTGTGACTATCTGCAAGAATTCCGTTGTGTCCTGTATTCTGGCACGAATCTGTGTTAATAATGGTTTAAATTTTTCGGTAAGAAAAGCAGACAGGGGTTCAGTGAGTGAGCCAATTCCAGATACAATTGGTCTCCCGGGCGGTTGTTGGGTAGATTTGTGGATTTTTGGCAATAGATATAAGTATTGTTTGGCAGGATCTTTGACTGTCAGATGTATTTTAGTTTTATCTGAAATTATTCCAGCCTCAACTGCCTGTTCCAAAAATTGATTGATTTCCATTTGAAAACCTGGGGTGGGATCAATATCCATCTTCATGTAATGGTGATGATTAGATAGTTGTCTGTAACCTTCACCCTGATAGTAATGTCTGGAATGTGCACTACCACTAGAAAGCAGTTGGAAGAAATCACCCACTGCCACACTTCTCACTGCCTCTTGACAAAGGCAGTAGGAAGAGGTTCCCACTAGTTTGTTGATCCAGTCCACGAGTATGTTGCTGTTTTGTTCTGCAATAGTTCCTAGATGGAGAACATATAGGGATTGGGAGGGTGGCCTAATGGTTAAGGTGTTTGCCTTACAAACAGAAGGTGTAGGGTTTGAGTATCACAAGGAATAATTGGCTAGGCTTAAAATGGCTCGTAAAGGCAGTTAGCTTAGTACTAATCTATGACCCTATGAACATCTTGGAAGGCCTGCAATGCTAATACAACTGTTCTCACCTCTAGAACACTGATGTGCGAAGTGGTCTCCTGGGTTGTCCACATGCCTTGGACCATCTGTTCCAAGAAATGGCCCTGCCACCCCAACTAGGATATGTCTGTTGTTACCATGGCCACTGGGGAGGAAGAATAAAAAGGATGGCCCATGAAGATCTTGTCCGACTGAATCCACCAATAAAGATGATATTTGCATACACTGGTGTGCAGTTGCTCCTCCTCTTGTTCTGTAAGATTCCCTTTATTCTGTAATATGTTAACATTTGTCAACCCCTCTAAATAATTCCTATTACTTTTCCCCCATCTCTCTTTTTTTCTCAATTCTATCGCATTACTCATCCTACCCTTTTGAGATTTACTTTTTCCTTGCTTAGGAAAAAAAGACAGGTTTTGGTGGGAAAATCCACGCTGTACCTTGAAGCTTGGGAATGAAAGAACTGTTTAATAAACTGGGTTTCATTTTCACCATTATTGTGGACACCCTTTTATGCTGGGGAATCGGACTTCCTTTCTTGTTTAGGATGTGGTTAATAAACTGCTTTGACATACTTTGGCAGGGGTTCAGTTCTCATCTAGGAAGGTTCTTAACAGACCCCTGCATGATGCATCTAATGCATCACAGCTACATTTCATGGAGTGCTTAATCTGGTCACTAAGGTTTCAAAATAAAATCTCCTCATTTAGGTCTTTATTTTTAACCCACCCTGCCTTGCACGTTAATTGAGTGAGACATTCTTGGCATTTCATCAAACACATCTGGCAGTTAAGGTAGCAAAGGTGAAGGGTTTCCATTCTAAGTAGTTGAGTTTCATTCTTCGTGTCACTAGGAAGGGAGTTACTGCAAGAAGCTGAAGTAATTCTCCTGCTAAACTCCGGAGACATCACAGGTGAATTAGCTAGAGTTTTCTTATAAAGATATTTGGGGGAGTCCAGAAGCCTTCAAAACTGATCAGGTTTCCTTGAAACAGGTGGTGCAGAAATCTGGCTCAGATGATATTTTGATAAAAGTAGAGCTTCCAGCGTATCAGAGACTGAAAGAATGGCTGAAGACTGGATCAGGGAGGCCTATGAAGTCTATCCACCTTATTTGGACCTGGAAGAAACGTTTCAGGCTCCTACTCCTTCCCATTGTTATCCTATGCAGAGTGCTGCCAAAGGATGCCTCCGTTGGTGGGAAGCACAGCACAAAGTTCCAGAGTGCCTGATTCAAAATAAAACGGGGGGGGGGGGTTGTCTGACTCATTTAGTTCAGAATGTGGGATTGAAGAATCCTCCTGAGGGCAGGTTCTCTTCTTCTGTTCTTAAAAGGGGTACTGATGCTTATTTTGGGGCATACTGTTATATGTCCCTTTAGGTTGGGACAGTTTTGTATGGGTAGCTGCCTTCAAAGAACAGACAAAATGCCCATTAACTTGATTCACTCTCAACTGGCTTCCTTTCATACAAAGTGTTGGGTTGCCACTTAATTTTTGTTCATGACAATTTGGTTGTTGATACTTTAGACCTTGAAGAGACTTCTGGAATGATCAAGTACATGCTGGGTTCATCTCAAGAGGACATACCATTGTCCGACACAGCATGGCTGACTTTGCAGGGGGTCAAGTCAGAAGCTTTGGTAGTGACCAACACTGACTCTGGGGGTTGCAAATGAGTCTCGCCCTCTTTGTTGACATCAAGCCCAAGGCTTTCTCACTTGCAGTTGTTGGCATCACTCTGCTTCTCTCTCAAGTGTTTCGACAAACACTTTCTTAGACGAGTAGCTAGCAGCAGAAAGTACAGCTGTGTACACTTACCATAAAAATGTAGATGTTAGAGTGTATTCACTATTGCAGTCATTACATTTGGGTTATCTGCCTGCAGGTAGCCCACAGCCGACCTGAATATCAAAGTCTTGGATTCCTGCGTCGGATGTAGTCTCTTCTTCCATGACGTCAGGTCGTCAGGGGGTATAAAACATGCAGCCAACGCCATTACATCAGTTTTTCATGCCCCAGATGTCAGGTGCCCCCATAATGGGAAGCAGTTATGTTAGGTTACACCTCCAACAAAAAGCAAATACACCAGAAAGTTTAATACACCAAACAAGAAGGAAGGTAGAGCCAAGAGAAGTCAGTGGGGCTGGAGGGAGGGTAACCAGGACTGCAACAGTGAATACACTCAAACATCTACATTTATGGTAAGTGTACACAACTGTACTATGTTCTTCGTGTTTCACTGTTGCTGTCATTACATTTGGGTCGATTCCCAAAGCTATGGAAGGGAGGAGGAATTTAGAGAGAATTAGGATCAGCTATTAAGCCCTGCAAGACTGCAGTGACAAAACCAGATCTAGATTTAGAAAAAATAGGCATGTGGTAATGCTTGGTGAAGGTATGTACAGAGCTCCAGGTAGCAGCTTCTAGGATGTCCCTGGTAGGGACTCCTCTGAGGAAGGATGTAGAAGTAGATGCCTTCCCTTCTACCCCTGCAGCAAAACCAACTAGCAGCTGTTCAGATTTTCTGAGAGGCTTGGTCCTGTCCAAATAAATTCTAAGTTGTCTGTGCACATCCAAAGTATGCAGTATTCGTTCACCTTTGTTTTGTGCGTTCGGGGAAAAAAGTAGGCAAATGAATTGACTGATTTAGGGCCACACTAGACACCACCTTGGGCATAAAGGAAGAAATAGTCCTGAGGGAAACCCTGTCTGCATGGAAGATAATGAAGGGCTCCACTGCCATGAGGGCCTGTAATTCAGACACTCTTCTTGCTGAAGTGATGGCTAGAAGGAGGGCTGTTTTCCAAGAAGGGAATTTCAACTCTGCAGTTGCAGCTGGTTTAATTGGAGGGAGAGTGAGCTTTTCCAATACAAAGTTAAGGTCCCAGGCTGGAGTAGGGGCTCACCTTGGGGGGGGGGGGTCTTAAATTTTGGGCCCTCTGTGGAACTGCTTGAGCAGGGGGTGAGAGAAGGGGGGTTTGTTCAGTATTATAATGTGCTGAAATGGCAGAGGCATGATTTTTAATTGACGAGAAGGATATGCCCTTGTGGAGCATTTCTATTAAGTACAGAAGAATATGAGATAAGCTGGGCACTGTTGTGCCCATCCCCTGAGTTTGGCTCCAGGAACAGTATATTTTCCACTTTTCAGCATAAGATTTTCTAGTGCTAGGCCTCCTTGTTTCCAGAATAACATCTAACACCTGCTTACTGAGGGATGCTACTGGAGAGCTCAAGGGATTAACCAGGCTGCAAGGTTCAGGGTTTGAAGCTGAGGATGCAGAATCTGGCCCACCTGCTGGGACAGCAGGAAAGGTGTCTGAGCTAGGTGCCATGGCTACAGCAGTATCATACTGCGCAAGAGGGGGTACCAGTGCTGGTGTGGCCAGTCTGGTGCAATCAGTATTGTCCTTGGTTTGTCCTGTTTGATCTTTAGCAGAACCTTCGAGAGGAGAGGCAGACTGGGAAAGGCATAAACCGAGAGGCTTTCCCAGGTAAAGGACAGGGCATCCACTTTCCAAGTTTGACTGTGAGGAGTCCTTGTGCAGAATTTGTCCAATTGGTAGCTCTGGGGGGAGGCAAACACGTCTATTTCTGGAGTCCCCCATTTGTTCCTCAAGAGGTTGAATATTTTTGGTTCCAATTTCCATTTGTGTGGGTCCATGAGATTTCAGCTTAGGACGTCTGCCAGTGAATTTAGCTTGCCTGGCAGGAACTGAGCTTGTAGGTGCACTTGGTAGCTCAAGGCTGTGTTCCACACAGCCATGGTTAATCTGCAGAGAGGGTACGAGTGGGTTCTCCCCTGCTTGTTTATGTACCACATAAAAGTGGTGTTGTCTGTCTACCAATAATTGTCCTGGAAGGATGTGGTCCTTGAAGACTGTCAGGGAATTCTGTACAGCTAACATTTCTTTTTGGTTGATATGCAGGTGCATCTGACTCTGGTTCCATTTGCCCTGAATGCACTTGCCCTGCCAAGTGAGCCCCCCATGCATAGTCTGATGCATTTGTTAGGGTTTGGGCAGCAGGGGGTAGACTGAAAGGGAGCCCCTTGTTGAGGTGGCAGACCTCTGCCCATCAAAGGAACTCTGTCTTTATAGAAGGAATGATAGAAATCATTGTTTCCAGGTCCTGAAAATGTTGGCACCATAGGCTTTTTAGATACCATTGTAGTTTCCTCATATGCAGTCTTGCATATGGAATTAGTAGAATGCAAGAGTCCATGAACCCCAGGGCTTGCAGATTTTTCCTTGCAGATAACTGGGTCTTTGTGGCCAGTAGTTTGAAGTAGGCTGTCAAACTTGTTTCTCTGGCATGAGGAAAGCAATCTGGGAAGTTGTGTTCAAGCTTGCTCCCAGGAATACAATCTGTTGGCAGGGTACTAGGTGAGATTTTTTTGTTTGTTTACGGTGTACCCCAGCGAGGTTAGAAGTTTCTTTACAAATGCCAGATGTTTTAATAGCAAGTCCTGGCCTTCTGCCTGAATCAGACAATCGTCCGGGTATGGGTATATTTTAAATATTTCTCTGCCTGCAAAATGCAATGGCTGGAGCTAGATACTTTGTGAATACCCTGGGAGCAGTAGATAAGCCAAAGGGAAGTGCAGGAAACTGATAGTGCATGGAGGCTGTTCTGAAGCGTAGGTATTTCCTGTAAGATTCCCTTATTGGAATGTGCAGGTAAGCTTCCTTTAAGGTTGCCAACCAGGCATCTTTGCCCAGCACAGGAAGCAGCTGTTGAAGTGTTAGCATTTTGAATTTTATGATTACCAAAAAGGTGTTTAAAATAGAGAGGTCCAGGAGAGGACGCCAGGAGCCATCTTTTCTGGGTACCAGGAAAAGTCTTGAGTAAAAACCTTGTCCCCTTTCTTCTGCTGGGACAGGTTGAATAGCCCTGATACGTAGAAGAGAGAGAACCTGCTGCTGAGCCTCTGCCCACTGATTTTGGGGTAGGTCTGGTCAACCATTTGGGGTTGGTAAGGTGTGGAAGTGGAATCTGTATCCTTGGGAAACTATATTTAAAACCCATTTGTCCCGGGTAATGAGTTCCCAGTTTTTTGCATGTAGGGCAAGCTTTCCTCCTAAGGGAGCAGGCAAGCTGAGCAGGACTTGGAAGGGTTAAGGTTAAGTCATTGTGACATTTTTTCATAGGGGGTGTCTTACTACTTCCAGCTTTGGAAGTGGGAGCCCCCCACTGCTTAGGCCTGTGTGTAGCCTGAGTCTGTAACCTAGGTGGTCTGCTGTTCCTGGGTTTGAACTGAGAAGGCCTGGAAGAGACTGGAAAGGACCAATTCTTAGATGGCCAATGCCTACTAAATCTGGGAGGCTGTACTTGCAGGAAATCTTTAACAGTTTGCATAGATTTAGCTTTTTCCTCCATCTTTTTAAGAATGACTTCTGCTTTTGTTGCCAAACAGGTGGTCTTGGTTTAAGGGAGCATCCAGTAATTTAGCTTTAACATGATCTGGCAAGTTTTGCTCCTTAAGCCAAGCATGCCTTCTAAGTACAGACCCAGTGACATCAGCCCTGCAATATGCTTCTAAAGAGACAAAACCACATTGCAAAGTATGTTTACCAACTTGTTCATCAGAATGCATTAAATCCTGTATTTCTTTATGTTCAGCAGAGTCAGGAATTAACATAATTTTCTGTTTAAGTAGTCCCAAAATATGCTGCTGATACTTAAACATATGAAACTGGCAATTTAAGGCCCTAATGGCCAAAGTAGCAGAAGTGTATACCTTCTTACCCCATCTGTCCAAGGCCCTGGAATCTCTATCAGAGGGGGTAGGGTTTTTGGCAGCAGTAGCCTTAATGCCCTTTGGTCCTTAGGAAATGGTCTCTGGATCCGCAGTAGGATTCTTGAAGAGGAACTTGTGAGAGTCAGGTACTCTAATACCCGTCAGGTTTTCTGGGAGCTGGAGGAAGAGTGTCCGGGGCCAGGCTAGATGCCAAGAAGGCATCATCTACAATGTCCAGAACAGGAGGGACAGCTAAAGGCCTGTGTTGAGGGAAGAAAAGAATTCCCTAAGCCTCTTTTTGGAGTCAGAGTAATCCTGGCTTTCCCAGCAGAAATGCTCCCTAAGAGTGTGCAGGGTTTCACCAAAAGAAAAATCTTCTGGAGGGGGAAGCAGACGGAATGGAATCCTCTGCATCAGAATTCTCATAGTTAGAGAAGGGCAAATCCTGGTAATAAGAAGAAACAGAAATTTTAGAATCCTGATTAGAAGAATCAGAAGGAAAATCAGTTCTAGGTCTCTTAGAGGGGGAGGCTGGCTCCTCCTAATTAAAGTAATAAGGCCTTTAGCCATTCTAAGCATTTTTCTTTTTAGGCATATGGGCCTGACCATGCAGTTTGGACGTTGGTTTCTAGGCGTGGGTCAAATTTTAGGCCTTGATGAAGAAGATGGTGTTGGTTTAAAATGCAAATCTGTAGGCCTGAATACACCAGAAGTTATGACTGCAACACTGAACATTACAGTGTACAACATGACCATCACCAACCTTGCCCCTTAATTCTGCTCTTTTTACTTGCAGGGTATCATTTTGGTAAAATCCTGACTACAGGGTTTTTTTTTTTTTTTTATCTTCAGCTCTACAACAGAAGAATTTGAGCTATGATTTGGAGCGCACCACAGTACTCGTATCCTCCAAGATGTAAACAGCTGGTTGCGGTGATGGCAAAAAATGTCACTTCTCTGTGCAGGGGTAAAAACATGCATCACACATTGCTTCTTTCTGTACTGCACTGATGAATGGCAGTTGAGCTGAATCAAAAAGGGCTTTGTCCTTAAATTTCCTTTTCAGAGTTTTGAGGGGGAAAACTAACAAAAACTTAGTTTCTCTCTGTTAATGTGATACTTCTACTGGAAAGTACAGTTTTGTACCTACCATAAATGTAGATGTTCGAAGATCCACATTGCTGCAGTCCTTACTTATGGGTAGTCCGCTGTCCTCGGTCGGCCCGAATACCAAAGTATTAGGCTGACGTCGGTCATGGGCGCACAGCCCTGACATCAGAACGTCAGGGTATAAAAGCGCATGACCGACGTCATATCCTCAGTCTTTTCTTGCCCCAGATGTCAGAAGGCCCTAAAAAGAAAGGCCACAGCCAAAAAACAGAGTACCTTCCCAAAAGATATGCCCAACTACAGCCATCACCCAAACCACATAACCATGCTAAGCTACAGAGGGGAAGGAGGGAGGGAAAATTGGACTGCAGCAATGTGGATCTTCGAACATCTACATTTATGGTAGGTACAAAACTGTACTATGTTTTTCATCTCACATTGCTGCAGTCCTTACTTATGGGTAGAATCCCAAAGCAACGGGAAAGGGAGGCTGGCAAAATCATAAAGCATTAGGAGCTGCTAAAATGCCCTGTAATATTGCAGTGGCAAATCCAGCCCTAGACTTAGAATAAAGAGGAAGGTGGTAATGTTTAGAAAAGTATGTACTGAACTCCAAGTGGCTGCTTCCAAAATATCCTTTGTAGCTACCCCCCTTAGAAAGGCAGTAGAAGTTGCAGTAGCTCTAGTGGAATGAGGTCTGATTCCAGCCGGAATCTCCTTACCATGATGGGAATAACAAAAGAAATACAAAACCCAATCCATTTAGAAATAGTTTGTTTTGAAACAGGTTTACCCTGTGAACCCAAAGCAAAAGAAACAAACAACTGTTGAGACTGTCTGAACTCCTGGTTCTGCTCAAATAATAACGCAACTGCCTGTGAATATCCAAAGTATGCAAAATCTTCTCCCCTTTATTTTGGGGATTTGCATAAAAAGTAGGCAAATGAATAGTTTGGTTTAAGGCCACACTAGAAACCACTTTAGGCATAAAGGAAGGATTAGTACGCAAAGATACCCTATCCTTATGAAAAATCAAGAAAGGCTCCACTGCCATAAGGGCCTGTAATTCAGAAACCCTTCTCGCAGAAGTAATGGCCAACAAAAAAGCAGTCTTCCATGACAAATACTTTAACTCGGCAGTAGCTGCAGGCTCAAAAAGTTGTAGAGTAAGCTTTTCCAACACAAAATTGAGATCCCAAGCAGGAGTAGGAGCTCTACGTGGGGGTCTTATATTCTTAGCCCCTCTGAGAAACTGCTTAAACAAAGGATGAGAGAATAAAGGAGGGTCACAGTCATAATTAGCGAAATGGCTGCAGCATGAACCTTTATGGAGGAGAAGGACAAACCTTTGTCCAATAACTCAGTAAGATATTGTAAAGAAGCACTCAAATTAGGCTTGGAAACATCAAAGTCCTTCCCTTTGCTCCAAATAAAAAATCTCCTCCATTTCTCAGCATAAACTTTCCTTGTACTAGGCCTCCTGGCCTCCAAAATAACATTCAAAACTTGTTGTGGAAGCTGAGAACCTCCAGAGTCTAAAACAGAACATGCCAGGCTGTTAGATGCAGAGACTGAATTCTGACATTGAGAAAGTGATTGCCCTCCTGAGACAAAAGGTGCGGAATCAAAGGCAGAGGCCATGGAGGCTCTCGTACCAAACTCCTCAGCAGTGGGTACCAGTGTTGTCGAGGCCAATCCGGTGCTATCAGAATCATGGATGGCTTGTCTTGTCTGGCCTTCAAGAGAACCTTGGGCAGAAGAGGTAGAGGTGGAAAGGCATATACATGAAGATTGTTCTAACTGAATGACAGAGCGTCCACCTTCCAAGCTGTGGGATGAAACCTTTTTGTGCCAAACTTTGGCAACTGGTAATTTAGTGGAGAAGCGAACAGATCTATGTCTGGAGTTCCCCATGACACTGTCAACTTTTGAAATACCTGAGGATCCAATTTCCACTCGTGAGGATCCACTAGTTGTCTGCTCAATACATCTGCTAAGGAGTTCTGTGCTCCTGGTAGAAACCTTGCCTGAAGATTGAGGTTGTAACTGAGAGCTGTCTCCCACAAAATCATCGCTTGTCTGCAAAGAGGGTACGAATGAGTTCCCCCTTGCTTGTTGATGTACCACATGACAGTTGTGTTGTCTGTTAGAATCAACACCTGCCCTGGGTGAAGTAAATCCTTGAAAGCCATCAATGCATATTGAACTGCTAACATCTCCTTCAAGTTGATATGCAAATGTTGAAGTCTGGCAGGCCACGTGTCTTGCACCCATTTTCCATTGAGGTGTGCTCCCCAAGCCTTGTCCGAGGCATCTGTCGTTAGAATCTGACTCGCCTCTGGTCGGGTCACAGGGAGTCCCTTGTTTAGGTGACATTCCTGAGCCCACCACAAAAATTCCTTCTGAATGCAAGGTATTATCTGAATGACAGTGTCTAGATCTTGGCAGTGTTGTGTCCATACATTTTTGAGATACCATTGAAGCTTCCTCATATGCAATTTGGCATTGGGAAGCACCAGAATACAAGATGCCATGAACCCCAAGGCTTGAAGGACTGTCCTTGCAGTCAGCCTGGACTGTAGAGACATTTGATGGAAATAAAGTGAAAGGCTTTTCTGTTTGTCCGGGGTCAAAAAGGCCATCTGGGAAGCTGTATTCAGTCTCACACCCAGAAAGCACATGTCCTGAGAGGGTACTAGACTGGACTTTGTTTCGTTCACAGAATACCCCAGGCATCTTAACACTACCATCACATACCGTAGATGCTGAAGAAGCTTGTCCTTGTCTTGTGCAATAATCAGGCAATCGTCCAAATAAGGATAAATCTGTATTCCTTCCATCCTGAAAAAGGCTATCACTGGAGCCAGAACCTTTGTGAACACTCTGGGTGCAGTAGATAAGCCAAAGGGCAATGCAGAGAACTGATAATGTAAATTTCCACCTCGAAAACGCAGGTACTTCCTGCAACTGGGCCTGATAGGAATATGAAGATAAGCCTCTTTTAGATCCAGAGTTACCATCCAGTAATCTTTTCCCAGCAGAGGTAAAAGCTGTTGTAATGTCAACATTTTGAACTTTGGAATGTCCAAATAAGTGTTGAGGAGAGATAAATCCAAAATCGGTCTCCACGTGTTCCCTTTCTTTGGTACTAGAAACAGGCGGGAATAAAATCCTAGACCCACTTCTGAAAGAGGTACTGGCTGTATAGCTCCCATGTGAAGAAGTAATGAAATCTGTTTGTGAGCCTCTATCCTTTGCCGAGGAGGAATGTCTGGCATACCTTTGAAAGGAGGCAATGTATGGAAATAAAACTTGTAACCTTTGTTTATAATGTCCAACACCCATTTGTCTTGGGTGACTAAAAGCCAGTTTTGCTTGAAGAGAGCTAGTTTTCCTCCCAAAGGAGCTGCCAGGCAAGAAGAATCTGGCAGCTGAAAATGCAGGTCATTGGGCCTGTTTACAAAAGGACTGGCCCCTACCCTCACCAGCAGATTGAGCAGGCGAACTCCATGTTCTTGGCCTGAAGGTACCCTGAGCTCTGCCCCTACCACGCCTAGATCTACCCCTAGACTGAGAATCAGAAGAAGGGTACGTCCACCCCTTAGCAGGCCAATTTCTACTAAACTTAGGAGGTTGCACCTGCAAAAAATCTTTAACAGTCTGCATAGACTTAGCCTTGTCCTCCATTTTCTTCAAAACAGACTCCACAGGGGGACCAAACAAAACTTCAGATTGTAAAGGGGCATCCAGAATTCTAGATTTAACATGTTCAGATAAATTCTGATCCTTAAACCAGGCGTGCCTGCGAAGAACTGAACCAGTGGCAGCCACTCTAGAAGAAGCCTGTAGAGCATCAAAGCCACACTGCAAAGAATGTTTCCCCACCTGTTCAGAAACATGCACCAAATCTTGCAATTCTTTACACTCTATGCCCTCTGCCAAGGCATCCACTTTAGATTTTAGCTGAGAAAGGAGGAAATTCTGATATTTCAACATATGAAACTGGCAATTTAAAGCCCTCATTGCTAAAGTAGAAGAGGTATACACCTTCTTACCTCATCTGTCCAAAGCTCTAGCTTCCTTATCTACAGGAACCGGATTCACACCCTTAGGCCCCTGACTAATAGTTTCTGGGTCCGCCCTAGGACTCTTATATAGATATTTATGAGCCTCAGGTACCCTATAATACCTGTTCGGTTTAACTGGTGCAGGAGGCATAGAATCTGGATTAAATGAGGCCTCTGAAAAAACATCCTGAACCACATCCAAAACAGGAGGTATAGCCAAGGGTCTATGCTGTGGTAAAAACAAGAACTCCCTAAGCCTCTTTCTGGAATCTGAGTAATCCTGTCCTTCCCACTTAAAATGTTCCCTCATAGAGTGCAAGGTTTCTGAAAATGAAAAATCCTCTGGAGGGGAAGCAGAAGGAGTGGAATCCTCTGCATCGGAATCCGAATAAGGAGGAAAATCTTGAATATCTTCAGTAGAAGACTCAGAATCATCTGAGGCCTGCTCCAAACTTTCCAACTCTGGCTCTACCCTGGGCCTCTTCTCAGGAGGGGGCATGGAACCTCTAATTAAAGTAATCAAATCTTCTGCCATTTTAAGCATATGCTTCTTAGGCACAGACCCTGAAGAACCAGAACAAACACCAGAAGAAGGCAAAACAGACCTGCCCTTAGAAGGAGCCCTAGAAACAGTAGCAGAAGGCCTAACCCCCTTAGGCATAGAAGGGAGAATAGAAACCTGAGAGGCCCCCTCAGCCTGACCTGACTCCTGAGAGGCCACATCCTGTAAAATCAAGGTTTCCCCCTGAGACTCAACAGAAACTTCAGCCGGATCCACCTGTTCCACTGTAGTCTCTAAAGGACCGGCGTCCGAAACGGACAAATCATCCTGCCTAGGCTTTACAGATTTGTCTTTACGCTTCTTCGTGGAAGCGGGCGTCGGAGGATCCGACGGCATATTATAATTACACCGCCTGCCAAAGACTAACCTAGCGCAATCTAGCCTTCTCTTAATAGTGCGCTTATTAAACCTAGCACAAAACCGACACCCAACTACGTCGTGCTCCGGTCCCAAGCAAGGAATACAAAGCGAGTAGTAATCCCTATGCGGTATCTGCTTCCCAGAAGAAATGCAATTATTCACTTTTTCTGACATCCGGTAAATAACTGAGGCAAGAAAAAACAAAATGTTCCCAACGGGTACTTAGCCCAACTTGGTATCGGTCTGAAACTCCAGCGAAAAATTTCAGAAAGCCGAACGGCACTTGCAACGCTGCTTCTGCATCGGACCATGCGGCAAAAAAGACTGAGGATATGACGTCGGTCATGCGCTTTTATACCCTGACGTTCTGATGTCAGGGCTGTGCGCCCATGACCGACGTTAGCCTAATACTTTGGTATTCGGGCCGACCGAGGACAGCGGACTACCCATAAGTAAGGACTGCAGCAATGTGAGATGAAGAACATCAGGGATGGTCTACTTCTCATGAATCATTGCCAAAACTAACATCTAGAACCCACTGGAAGCTAGAAGGAATTCAGGAATTCAGAACCACCCCCCCCCCAAGGTACTCTAAGAGACCTGGTGAGACTATCCAATTGGATGAATTGGCTAGCACTGGAGGTGAAAAAAACTTTGTGACAGTTTAGGGCCTTCCTAAAGTGTCAAGGAAGCATCTTACTTTATATACTGGTCAGGAGTAACACAAGTAGAGATGGAGGCAGGAATGGAAGAGTTATAAGGTGCCATTTCACATAGAAGAGGGCCTACTTCCTCCTTATGAAGTCAAGTACCAGGTCAAAAAGAGACAAAACAAAAAACGCATGACCATAAAAAACAGCCACCTAGGATCTTGGTACTGAGGTCGGTTTAAGAGTGAATGGTCTCAGTCATACTGTTCTGCATAGCCAATTATCTGAGCCTGACATCAGAGGCCTGGTGGATGCACAGTATTGATAGAAGGCAGATAAGTGTTTTGCGCGCCCAGAATCTGGGAGATCATAAATATCATCTATATCCTTCCCAACTAGGAGAAACGGACCAAAGAGCTGAGGGCCTTAAGTTACAACATTGCAGTGCAGTAAACTTTCCTAGCTTGCCTGTCACAAACAGATTTCTTGTCAGGCAGTACAGAGGCAAAATACTACAGGCTCTAGGGGGTGCAACAGATTGAAGAGATTACACAGATAAACTGTATGACTAACAAGGTGGGGCTTAAGAGCACTTGTCTATGTGAACCGGGCTATTAAGCATCATAAATGATTGTCTCCATGAGGGGGAATAAGCCAAGGATCCTCAGCCCCCCCCCCCCTCAGTAATTCCGGCAGGTACTTATGAAGGAAAAGGGAACAAGGGCACCATGGCATTCCAAGCAGTTACTCATTAAGCTGCAGATCCTTTTCAAAACGGCATCATTCTGCTTGGCTCTGTGGCTTACAGGGATAAAACCGTGGCTACAACCCAGACTACCACAGTTTGGTTGATGGCAAGAGAGATGAAAGAATTGGATAGTGGAGGGTGGGAAACAGCAGCCCATGTCAACTCCATCACCCTGGGGTAAGGGAGATGATGGTCCCTGTTGGTAGACCACAGAGTCTAGAGTCTTTACTAAAGTTGCACTCTAGTAAAAGTAGACTGGGGAGAGGGCTTGGTGATCACACGCTGAATGCATCCCTCTTGCACCACATCATCAGGAAGAGATAGCATACAATGCCCCAGCAGTGACACACATGCCTACATTAGCATGAGGTTAGGACCAAATAAGGAAACTCCCCTCATGCTTGCCCATGTGACTAATTGCATCACTAATTGCTCTTACCCGGTGATGTGAAAAAAAAAAACACTTGGCATATTTATGATCAGCAGGCATGAAAGCAGCAAAGGAATGTAGAAAACAATTATAAGTTACGTACTTACCATAACTTAACATCTATATTGTCCATTTTCATTCTTCTTCACTGACGGGTTCGGATCAGATCCTCTCACTCGGTCGCATAAATGCTCTATTGTATTCCCAACACCCCAGATGGCGTTTGCGGCCTAATCTCCCACTTTACAGCAGAGATAGATATAGACCTAAGAAAAGTCAGGGCTCAAACCTGGAACCAAATGATTCCAGTGCAATCCAAAAGGTACTTCTAGGACTGACAAGGAGGGAGGATGGTTGGGAGGGAAGGTGGGGAAGAAGAAAAATGGACAACACAGATGCCAAGTTATGGTACGTACATAACTTATTAATCTGATGTTGTCCTTTTCATCCTTCCTCACCAATGGGACAGCATCCCCAACTATGCAGCCCTTGGGAGACCCTCATGAAAGGACATATCGGACCACTGTCAAACAAAAGGAAGCTCTGTTTCTGGAGACAATGTCTTATTTGTAATGTGTAACAAAGTATGAATCATTGATTAAATGGCTGCAGCACATATATTCATCAAAGGAAGTCCTTGACCCAAAAGCAGGTGAAGTAGCTATAGACTGAGTAGAGAGAGTTCAAGGGGGTCGTGGCAAATCATGTCCTTTTTGAGAATAAACCAGTGAAATGCAATCAGTAGTCCATTTGGCTAGTGTTCGATTAGATGCTGCCTGACACAAGAGGTTAGCAGAAAAGGATTCAAACAGCTGACTGATTTCCTGAATTGCCATGTCCTACGAAAATAAAAACGTAATTGTCTGTTCAAATGAAGGATATGACGCATGCATTCTCTTTTATTTGTAAATTTTGGAAAGAAGATTGGCAATTTTATGGCCTGGTTAATGTCACTTTCAGTCACGACTTTAGGGAGAAAGAAAGGGTTAGTCCATACAGACATCCTGTCCTTATGAAAAATAATTTAAGAAGGCTTAGCTGATTGGGCCTGGTGCTCAGAAATCCTTTTTGCTGAAGTGATAGCTGCTAAGAAGTTAGTTTTCCAAGAAAGGAACTTCATATCACATTTGCTTGCCGGTTCAAAGGGTTCCTGAGTTAATCACTTAAGGACCATAGTAAGGTTCCAAGAAGGGCCCTTTACTTTTGTTCTGAAGAAAAAGATGCCCCTCATGAAGGCTCTACACAATCTGGGCGAAGCCAGAGGAAAGGATTTGTTTCCAGAATGGAAAGTAGAAATCACTGCCGAATGAAGCTTAAATTATAGAAAAACTAGCTCTTTCTTTAAAAAGAGTTGTTAGGAAGAGAAGAATGGCCAAAATTGGGTCGATATTCTGGTTGGAGACCCAAATAGAAAATCTTTTCAATTTGCTTCTGTAGAATTTCTTGGTAGAAGCCTTCTGTGAGGCCAGGATAATCTCACGGACTGGGGAAGCAAGACTGTCCAACTATTACTGGAAGTGGAGAAACCATGCAGTCAGCTTGAGGGCATGCAGATTGGAGTGCTGAATTACTGATGGATGAGACAGAAGATACTGAGTGGGAGTGAATATGATGTTTGCAGATCAGAGTGAGTCTTATGGAAAACTATAGGGGCTGATAAAGCATGGACCACTGCACTGGCAAGGTCCATTGAAGGATTTGCATAAAGAATTGTGCTACAGGGACTAGAAGCATGGCAGCTGACATCAACCCAAGAACTTGAAGTACTAATATTGCTGGAGGAGATGGGTGAGACAGTATAGACCAAACCTGATGTCTCAAAGATGTGATGAGACGGAGAGGTAAGGATGCCATCTGAGGTGTTGCATCCAAGAGAGTCCCCATGAAATCCATGGTTTGTACTGGGGTTAGGTTTGACTTGGCATGGTCTATGGCTTGTAAAAGTTGATGCTTGGATGGGGTGGCGAGGGGCCATTCATCGAGATATAGAAACACCTGAAATCCCTTGATTCTCAAGCGAGCTGCCAAGACTGCCATGCATTTGGTAAACACCATGGGAGCTTGGTGATTCCAAAGGGAGTGCTCTGAATTGGTGATTGGCTGCCAGCTGAAAGTGTAGATGTCTCCTGGATTGCTCGTCTATTTTTATGTGATAGTATGCATCCTGGAGATCTATAGAGAACATTCAATCTTCCTTGCACAGAAGAGGTAGGATGGACTGAACCATAACCATGCAGAACTTGGTCTTCTTTACATACTGGTTCAATTTGCTTGGATCCAAAATGGGTCTTGGGTCCCCCGTTTTCTTTAGCACTAAAAAGTGGAAGCAACTTCCGAATCCTAATTGAGTGGGACCTTCTGGACGATGCTCTTCTATAGCAGTTTTTGTATTTCTTTTGCTTCATCTTTCTTCTGACAAGGTGAAACATTGGGAAGTTTCCTCTATTGAATAGGAGGAAGAAGGAAAAATGGTACATAGTAACCTCTACTTACGATTCACCCATGAATTTTTTGTGATATCTGTCCAGGCTTCTAGGTGAAAAGAGAAATGACCCCTGACTGCCTCCAGAGTTGGGCTGTGCTTCAGGAGCACTGATAGGGTCTACTGGAAAAACAATCTCTTGAAGCCCTGGTTCTGTAGGACCCCTATGCTTATAGGGCAATGTCTTCCATTAAAATTTCCTCCTCTGACTCTGGAGAAATTATCCCACTGCGAATCCTGGAAATGTCCCTGAGATTTTCGGAACCACATCATCTTACCACCTCACTAGTTTCTAAAGGAGGTCCACTGAGGAATAGAAAACTTGGATTCCAATGGCAGAAAGAGTCTTTCCCTCTTGTTCGCTGTGGGTAAGAGTGCCTTTAACTGAAGTCCTCAACAAGGAAGTGACATCAAAGGGGGCACTGACAAAGGACATCTTGAATGGCTCTGCAAAATCGCATAGCCGCATCCATGCACGTCTCCTTATGGCGATGCCTGAATTGGCTGCTTATGAAGTACCTTTTGCTGCATGTGAGATCAGCAGGCTCGGACTCAGAGACAGTGTTTGAGAACTCCTTAGTCAAATCTCTATAGCCCAGTGAAGTGTGTCAAGTAGTTTAATGATCTGAGCGTAAATGTACTTGAGGCGTACACTCGTTTTCCAAATCTGTCCATTGCTCTGAGCTCCCTGCTCGGTGGACAGACAGGACAGTTCTGTTCAGCTAGTTCCTTCTTGGTGGCTGCCGCAACCACCATAGCATCAACTGGGACTCCCTTGCTCCAGTGGGGGTCTATCAGCAGGAGGGACCAGAAATTTGTTGTGGCACTTGGGAATAGGTTTGACTTTTTGGTTCCTTCCACGTGTGGCAGGAAACCATGTCAATCAGTACATCATTGGGGGGGGGGGGGGGGGGGTCTCACCCAAAACATAGATGGACCAGAAATGAAAACCTCCAGAAACACTGATTGTTCAAGAGGAGGAGATTGTGAAGACCAGCCACCCTTCTGTTTGAGGATATCTCCAAAAGATTTCATCGGGTAGTGATCTGGGGGATCCCTCTTCCTCATCAAAACCAGTGTCTTCCATGACAGACTCCATGGGCAAGTCTATGTGCCTCCTTTTACACATGTCCTCCTACATGGGGTGTTAGGGAGAGTATCAGAAGAGGGAGGAAATTACTTTAAAGGAACTGTCTGGAGACTTCCTGGAAAGTACAGCTGTGTACACCTACCATAAATGTAGATGTTCGAGTGTCTTCACTGTTGCAGTCATAACTGTAGGGTGATCCTGCCGGCAGGCAGCCCGAGGTCGGCCAGAATCACAAAGTCTGTGTCCGGCGTCGGCTGCACAAGCTAGTACCCTGAAGTAAGTACGCTCTGGTACATATCCCTCAGCCGACGCCATCTTCTCCAGCCTTTCTTGCCCCAGATGTCAGAAATCCCCAATAAACAAAAAATGAGTCCCACAAGAAAACACAAACACACCATAAAGTGAAAAAAGAGGGGATAGGAGGGAGGGAAACACCGACTGCAACAGTGAAGACACTCGAACATCTACATTTATGGTAGGTGTGCACAACTGTACTATGTTCTTCGTGTTTCACTGTTGCAGTCATAACTGTAGGGTGGAATCCCAAAGCAGTGAAGAAAGGGAGGAGGCTTAGACAGAAGAAGGGGCAGCAAGAAGGCCCTGCAAAACAGCAGAGGCAAAACCTGCCCTGGTCTTAGAATACAAAGGGAGATTGTAGTGCTTGGAAAAGGTATGCACAGAACTCCAAGTGGCAGCTTCCAAGATATCCTTGGTAGGGACTCCTCTGAGAAAAGCAGTAGAAGTGGCAGCTGCTCTAGTAGAATGACTTCTCACAGTACCTGGAAACTGTTTCCCATGATGAGTGTAACAAAATCTTATTCCATAGGCAATCCATTTGGAAATAGTTTGTTTGGAAATAGCCTTTCCAAGAGAACTGGAGGCAAAAGAAACAAACAATTGGTTAGATTTTCTGAAGTCTTTAGTCTTGTCCAAGTAAAATCCTAACTGTCTGTGTACGTCCAATGAATGCAAAATCCTTTCCCCTTTATTTTGAGGATTAGGAAAGAAGGTAGGAAGGTGAATTGTCTGATTTAAAGCAACTTTTGAAATCACCTTAGGCATGAAAGTAGGATTGGTCCTCAAGGATACTCTGTCAAGATGGAAAATTAGGTATGGCTCCACAGCCATAAGAGCTTGCAACTATGAAACCCTTCTGGCAGAAGTCAATGCTAACAAAAGAACAGTCTTCCAGGATAAAAATTTAATATCAGAAGCCGCAGCAGGCTCAAAAGGAGGCAAAGTGAGTTTTTCCAAAACATAGTTAAGATCCCAGGCAGGGAACAGGAGGGGTCCTGGGAGGCCTCAAATTCTTAGCTCCTCTCAAGAATTGTCTCACCAATGGATGAGAAAAAACAGGAGGGTCAGTATTAAAATGAGCAGATATAGCAGAAGCATGAATCTTAATGGAAGAAAAGGAAAGGCCTTTAGACAAAAGGTCTCAAAGGTAAAGCAAAATAGACGAGAGATCAGGCACAAAAGGATTAGAGCCACGGTCCTGCATCCAAATACAAAACCTTTTCCATTTAGAGGCATAGGATTTCCTAGTGCTAGGCCGTCTGGCTTCTAGAAGAACATCCAAAACTTGTTTGGGGAGCTTAAAAGAAATCAAATTTCCTTGAAGAGCCAAGCTGCCAGGCAAAGGGTCTTGAGATGAGGGTGTAGCATCTGACCCTGATGCTGGGACAGAAGAGAAGGGTACAGAGGAAGGATCCAAGGAGGTTCCAAGCACAGATGTTGTAAGGTCGGATACCAAAACTGTCAAGGCCAATTTGGAGCAATCAAGATGATGAACTTGGGCTTGTCCTGTTTTATCTTCAGTAATATCCGGGGAAGAAGAGGAAGAGGAGGGAAGGCATATCCCGAAAGGTTCCTCCAACTGAATGACAGGGCATCCACTTTCCAAGCTGTTTTGTGGAAGGACCTGGTGCAAAAGAGAGGCAGCTGATGATTGAGATGGGATGCAAACAGATCTATCTGGGGACACCCCCAAACTGCAGTTATCCTGTTGAATAAGATGGTGTCTAGCATCCATTCGTGAGGATCCAAAATGTTCCTGCTTAGGCTGTCTGCTAAGAGATTCTGCTTTCCTGGAATGAATTGAGCCTGAAGATGCAGATTCAGACTTAGAGCTATGTCCCATAAAGTCATAGCTAGTCTGCAAAGGGGGTATGAATGAGAGCCTCCCTACTTGTTTATGTACCACATGACTGTGGTGTTGTCTGCACGAATTAGAAGAGGCCCTGGTTGCAAAAGGGTCTTGAAGGCTAGAAGAGCATTTTGAACTGCCAACATTTCCTTCAGATTGATGTGCCAGTGAAGGTGATTCTTTGTCCAGGTCCCCTGCTAGCAATTGTTTAGAAAATGTGCTTCCAAGCATAATCCGAGGCGTCCGTGATTATGATTTGAGAAGGTTGAGGTAGACTAAAAGGCTTCCCTTCGTTTAAAGCGCGCACTCTGGACCACCAAAGGAACTCCTTCTGGAGGCAGGGGATCAGAGGAATCAAAGTGTCCAGATCTTGGTAATGCTGTGACCATACACTTTTCAGGTACCAATGAAGCTTTCTCATATGAAGCCTTGCATTTGGAATTAACAGAATGCATGAAGCCATATAGCCCAGTGCCTGCAGGAATTTCCTTGCAGTGAGCTGAGTTAAGGTTGCCAAGGTTTTGAAAATTAAAGCCAGCTGTATTTGTTTTTCTGGAGTAAGGAAAGCCCTTTGTAAGGTTGTATTTAGGAGGGCTCCCAAAAATATCATTTGTTGAGAAGGAATCAATTGTGACTTTTTTATGTTCACTGAAAATCCCAGGAGGAGGAAGAGACGTTGAACAAAATCCAGATGCTGAAGTAAAAGGTCCTTGCTGTCTGCCTGGATAAGGCAGTCGTCCAAATAGGGGTAAATCTGAATCCCCTGAAGTCTGCAATAAGCCACTACTGGGGCCAGGCACTTGGTAAAAACCCTGGGAGCAGTAGATAAACCAAAGGGCAGTACAGAGAATTGAAAGTGCCTCGAGCCTGCTTTGAATCTGAGGAATTTCCTGCGTTCCTGCCTGATGGGAATGTGTAAGTAGGCCTCCTTTAGGTCCAATGTCACCATCCAAGCGTCCTGGGAGAGTACTGGAAGCAGTTGTTGTAGAGTAAGCATTTTGAATTTTGGAATTTCCAAAAGGTGTTTAACACTGAAAGGTCCAGAATAGGTCTCCATGAGTTTTGTTTTCTTGGAACCAGAAATAGTCTTGAGTAAAAGCCTTTTCCCATTTCTGAGAAAGGAACAGGCTCTATGGCTCTCATGGCCAGTAGAGCATCCACTTGATTTAAGGCCTCTGCCCATTGATGTTTTGGCAGATCTGGCCAACCGATAACCCTTGGCAGAGTATGAAAATGGAACTTGTAGCCTCTTAAAATCACGTCCAATACCCATTTGTCCTGGGTAATACGAGTCCAATTTCTGTAAAAAAGAGAAAGCTTTCCTCCGAGAGGGGCATCCAGGTAAGGGGGTCCTGAAGCCCAACCGAGAGAGTCATTGAGTCTGCTTCCTTTGAGACTGGGATCTGTCTTCTCCCCTTCTAGGTGAAGAAGCAGTCCATTGTCTGGATCTGTAAGAGGCCTGAGCTTGACCACGACCTCTGGAGCATCTATATCTTCCCCTTTGAGGCCTGTCAGACGTGGGAAAGGACCAATTTTTGGAGGGCCAATTCCTGGAAAATCTAGGAGGCTGAACTTTTAAGAAATCTTTCACAGTCTGCATAGATTTTTCTTCCATCTTTTTAATAACCTCTTCAGCCTTGGATCCAAATAAAACATCATGCTGAACAGGGGCATCTAAAAGTTTAGCCTTAACCTGTTCCGGCAAACTTTGTTCACGAAGCCAGGCATGTCTCCTAATAACAGTACCAGTGGCTGCGGCCCTGCAAGAAGCTTCCAAAGCATCAAAACCACAATGCAAACTATGCTTGTTCACTTGTTCAGTTGCATGCAATACATCCTGCAAATCCTTATCCTCTGCACATGCTGGAAAGGTAGCAAGCTTTTGCTTCAAAACAGACAAAAGAAATTGCTGATACTTAAACATATGAAACTGGCAATTTAAAGCCCTAATAGCAAGGGTAGCAGAAGTATATACCTTTTTACCCCACCTGTCTAAGGCACGAGAATCCTTCTCGGAGGGAATAGGATTTTTGGAAGAAGCAACCTTAGCAGCCTTAGAACCCTGAGAAATAGTTTCAGGATCCGCAGAAGGGTTCTTGAATAAGAATAAATGAGAATCAGGGACCCTGTAAAATCTATCAGGCTTAGAAGGAGCAGGGGGCATGGAGTCAGGATTCAAATTAGCCTCAGAAAAGGCATCATCCACAATATCAAGAACAGGAGGAATAGCCAAAGGTCAGAGAAAGCATCATCCACAATATCAAGAACAGGAGGAATAGCTAAAGGCCTGTGTTGAGGAAGAAGAAGGAATTCCCTAAGCCTCTTCTTAGAAGCAGAATAATCCTGACCTTCCCAATGAAAATGTTCCCTCATCTCATGTAAGGTCTCCCCAAAAGAGAAATCCTCAGGCGGAGAAGCAGAGGGCAGGGAATCCTCTGCATCCGAATCCTCATAAGGAGGAAAGGAATATTCCTGATCAGAGGAAGAAACAGAAGATACAGAAGCCTGGTCAGAGGAATCCAAAGGAACATCCTGTCGAGGCCTTTTCTCTTGAGGGGGGTGAGAACCCCTAATCATTGTAAGCAAATCTTCAGCCATCCTTAGCAATTGCTTCTGTGTCTTGGGAGTAACTTCAGAAGTAGCTGGAGCAGAAACTTTAGGTTTAACTGGAGTCTTGGACTTTGCCTTTGTCTTTGAAATGGTGATGTGAGTAGGCCTGAATACCCCCTCAGAAGCCGGTACCTGCACAGCGGTTCCGGACCCATCTAAGGGAGCGACGTCCGAAGGTCCTGCAGCAGATAAAACAATAGGCCTAGATGGCTCCCCATGGGAGTCCGTATCGGCCATCGGTTCAGAAGTGGCGGACGACAGGGGCTGCAAAAGCGCCTCACTGACGACAGCCGAACCGGACGCTGGCTCCAGCTACGACGAATCCTGTTTGGACCTCGGAGGCCTGTCCTTGTCTTTGCGCTTCTTTTGAATTCCGGTAGAATCCGACGACATTCTATAATTGAAGTGTCTGCCAAAGTAATTTAAAGCCCAGTCGTACCGACGCTTAATAGTGCGAGAATTGAACCTGGCACAGAACCGACAACAAGAAATGTCGTGGTCAGGGCCTAAGCAAGGTAGACAGTAAGAGTGGAAATCTTTATGAGGTATCTGTTTTTCACACGCTATACAATTATTAACTTTTTCTGACATCGGAGGAACAAGAAAAAGATTCCCCAATGGGGTACTTAGCTTAGAGAAGAGAAGTAAGAACTTCGGACCGACAGCAATCAAAAACATAGATCGAAAATCGCCAACCAACGACTTGCGAGTTGCTTTCCACCGCACGGCAAGAAAGACTGGAGAAGATGGCGTCGGCTGAGGGCTATGTACCAGAGTGTACTTACGTCAGAGTACTAGCTTGTGCAGCCGACGCCGGACCCAGACTTTGTGATTCTGGCCGACCTCGGGCTGCCTGCCGGCAGGATCACCCTACAGTTATGACTGCAACAGTGAAACACGAAGAACATCTATCTGTTCCTGTAGAACAGGTCTGATGGGCTCAGAGCTCAGAATCAAAGATGAGAGATGGGTAGGATCCATGATGAGAGGATGGTTTTCTGTGAAGAGAGAAAGTCCTTTCTACCACTATGAATGCCAAAGTACCAGGAGAAACTCTCCCCTTGGAGCCGAAGCCTCGAGGAAGGTGCGCTGGGACCACCCCCTGGATCTGAGCCTCATGGGGAGAATTGGATCTGAGCTGTCCAGTGCCAAGGCTTAGAGAGGATGGGATGAAGCTGACAAATTCGGAGCCAAATCCAACTCCTCGGACCCATCGCCGAATTCTTGGATTCAAGACCCGTGGTCTCTGAGTCGAAGAAGGTATTTTCCTTGAATCCGCCACTTAACTCCTTGGAGATCTTGTATCCTGGGACTCCGAAAAAATCAGTCAGATTGGAGAAGGAAAGAGAGTGGACTTAGAAGGTGCACTCACAGATCAAGAAAGGGAGGGAGCTGGCAGAACCCCCATCTTGATCTGAGCTCTGAGAAATTTCATCATCCCATCCACATCTGCCTCTGACAAACTCCTCGAAGACCTGGAAGACGCAGTGAACGAGGGTCTAGTGTGTTTCTTCACAGTCTGAAAAAGTCGAGTGGGCAGAGAAGGAGAAACAGGTTTCAGTGCAGACTCTGGAGTACAACTTGTACAAGTTGAACTGGTTCTTGGATCCAAGCACTTAGGATCTGAAAAAGAAGTAGATGGCCAGGGGGAAAATGACAATAGCAGCCAAATCTTTCAGATCCGAGGGTGGCCCAAAAGGTTTTGGATCTGAGATGATTAGATCGGACATTTTTCTAATCTTTTCCAGCAGCTCCAAAGAAGCCCTTGGGGAAATTCTGAGATCTTTTCCTGACATCCCAATAAACTGGTTTGGGTGTTTTAGAGGGGGTTTGAGCCCCACAGGAAGCAGTTAACAACCCTTCAGTTTATTGTGTTTGTCCGATAATGCCCTGGTATTAAAGGTGGTGCAAATGGGACAAGATGAGTGAAGATGATCTGGTCTTAGGCAATACATGCACTTCTTGTGGGCATTCGAGTTTGGGATCTTGTGCCCAACAAGTGTACTTTTTGAAGCCCGTTGGTTTCTCTGACATGACCAGTGAGAAAAGTACAGCGTAACCAAGAAAAAGTTCACAACAAACAAAATATTAAATCATATATTTTTTTTAAACAGTAAAGGTGAAAGGAATGTCAGCTATGATACATTAGAGAGTACCTAAAAAAGTAAGGGAAAGAGATGTACCAACAATGGTACCAAGACTACTCAAACTGAGTAAAAGTCAAGGAGAGAAAAGATCCTAACGCCAGCAAAAAAAATTTAGAGGGAGGAAACTGACAGAAGAAGCTACAAGTTTTAAAAAAAAATGAAGCAAGTTTTAGGAATAACCTGTAAATATTTTAAGAAAAATACTGCTTCCTATGCTCAAGAGCAGAACCTACATCTAACCACGATGGTGGCAAATGAGATCTGGGGTGTTGGGGATAGAACACAGCACTATGAGTAGAGGAAGGAGCTCAAGAGCTGGATCTGGAGTCTTGTATATGTGGCAAAGTCGGATCCAAACCCTTTGGTGAGGAAGAATGAAAAGGACATCAGATGGTGGTCATTTTGAGGAGAGGTTCAAGAGGCTGGAGTCACCATCTAATCCATCTGAAACTGTGCCTCACGAGCCTTTGCCTCTTCAGAGGGGGTCTTGCACCTCCTCCATGACTCAAGATTAAGCACACTCACAGTACTGTGCAGTGGTGAGCCTGAGATCAATAAGCATCAGCGTCAAGGGAGTGGACTGGACTGGCACATAGATTATCAACCAACCGCTGCATACATTGGAGGGAGGCCTGTACTAGGCTTCACAGGCACATTACACCCTTGAGAAGTTTGGTCTAATCTATCTGTAATTCATGTTTCCATCAAATAAGTAAAACAGCTGCCTCAAGTCTATCCCCTGGAATAGACGCCCTAGTGTGGGATGACCTGATGGACCCTTCTCAACCAGAAGTTGCTGCTCAATAACATTGTGGGATGACTAACTTAGAAATAGCTCTTTGCCTAAAGCCCCACTGACGTCTGACTTGAGGCACTACATTTATCTTATTTTATTTACACATTTGTTGTCCCAGATAGATAACTGATCCCAATGGACCATTTTTAGGCTCAGCCCGGTCAGGGTTTACACTGAGATGATAAAATGATACAAGGGAATATAGAAGTTGGTTACCATTAATTTACGTTAAGAAAACAGTAACACAATCAAAGATACAAAAGCAGCTGTATAATTAATCAGTGCAACATTGGCAACAGGCTGATAAACTTCTTATAGTAGGAGTACATAGGCTAGTAAAGGTGTTTATATGTACTGCACACTCAGTTCCGCTAAAGGAATACTATTTTTGTTCTATATAATGAATCTTCGACAAAACTATGAAAACTATTGAAGGCACATACTTGGGTTGAAATATGTTCACCTGGCAGAGCAGGGTAGTGGGAAAAGGATTTCTGGATATAATGGTGAGAAGGGAAAAGTGCAGGTTCATAAGTTAGTACTAGGCTAATGGCCCTTGTGGTCCATTTTAAGCCTAGCCAATTACCCCATGTGAGAACCAAACCCTGCACCTTGTGTTTGTAAGTCATATAAATACCTTAACCATTATGCCACCCTCCCTATGGTGTAGCTGTAATGAGGCTGGAGGAGAAGGAATCTGAAAGCTAAAGAGGAACGTTTTAGGGGAGTTAATTGTTGTGTATAAGTGGAGAAAAAGGAAGGAAACAAAAAGGGAATATGTAGAAACAGGAATTTTTTGAGGGGTTGCAGTAAATTTGTTAGAGCCATATTTGTTGTCTAGACTAGGCTGCGCATGACAGAAGTAGGGCCTGAGCTTGTGAGGATCTGGAAATGTGTGTGAATGCATGTCAGCTTGTGAGAAGTGGTCTTGTATCTGGAACATGCTAGGTGCATGTCAGCTTGTCAGAAGTTCTGGAGGGAGAAGTTGTGTTGTATCTGGAACGTGCTGGGATGTGTGGCTGCTGCAGTACTTCCAAATGCATTGCTGAACCGTGCTGTGGAATAGATTAAGTGATAGTGTTCCTTGGACTCCCGCTATCAAATGAAGTTTGGAAGGTCCGAGAACCCCAAATTATAATCCCACATAAAAAAACATGGACAGGACTTCTCCAACACCTTATCTTTTCCAAGAAAAAAAAAAATAGGAGTACAGGTTCCAACTCTGCTAAATGAAGAGAAGCACCACAAATGCAAGAACATGGAGGCCAAGTGAACAACAGATTCACCTCGAAGATGGTCAGGTCTCAACTTATGGCTGCAGTTCAACAGATGACTCTCCAAACAACTTCTCAGAGCTGCCATCATTCCAATTGCACAAGACGTCAGATCATCACCCATCCCAGCACCTCCCAGTAGTATAATTAAACTGCTGGCATCTGCAGTAGTTACTGACATCATGCAGCCCACTTAGACAAGGCAATGCCAGTACAGGATAAGGCCGGTAATCTGACAGGCTTAACTATACTACAATATAAGCATGCAAATGCAAGACTTGATGCTAAATGTAACAAGCATCTTCAGCTGAACTGCTCAAGCAAAGAAAAGAACTGGTAGGCTGAAGTGGCAAGCATGCTTATGAAACTGGTATTTACTGATGTTCTTCATCTCACATTGCTGCAGTCCTTACTTATGGGTAGTCCGCTGTCCTCGGTCGTCCCGAATACCAAAGTATTAGGCTGACGTCGGTCATGGGCGCTCAGATCTGACATCAGAGCGTCAGGGTATAAAAGCGCATGACCGACGTCATATCCTCAGTCTTTTTTGCCGCATGGTCCGATGCAGAAGCAGCGTTGCAAGTGCCGTTCGGCGTTCTGAAATTTTTCGAATTCGGAGTTTCAGACCGATACCAAGTTGGGCTAAGTACCCCGTTGGGGAATATTTTTGTTTTTTCTTGCCTCAGTTGTTTACCGGATGTCAGAAAAAGTGAATAATTGTATTTCTTGTGGGAAACAGATACCGCATAGGGATTACCACTCACTTTGTATTCCTTGTTTGGGACGAGCACGGCGTAGTGGTGTCGGTTTTGTGCTAGGTTCAATAAGCGCACTATAAAACGGAGGTTAGATTGCGCTAGGTTAGTCTTTGGCAAGCGGTGTAATTATAATATGCCGTCGGATACTCCGGCGCCGCTTCGAAGAAGCGCAAAGACAAAACTGTGAAGCCTAGGCAGGATGATTCGTCTGTTTCGGACGCCGGTCCATTAGAAGCTACAGGGGAACAGGTGGATCCGGCTGAAGTTTCTGTTGAGACTCAGGGAGAAACTTTGATTTTGCAAGAGGTGGCTTCACAGGGATCAGGTCAGGCTGAAGGGGCCTCACAGGTTACTATTCTCCCTACTGTGCCTAGGGTGGTTAGGCCTTCTGCTACTATTTCTAAGGCTCCTTCTAAGGGCAGGTCTGTTTTGCCTTCCTCTGGTGTCAGTACTGGTTCCTCAGGGTCAGTGCCTAAAAAGCACATGCTTAAAATGGCAGAAGATTTGATTACTTTAATTAGAGGTTCTATGCCCCCTCCTGATCAGAGGCCCAGGGTAGAGCTAGAGTTGGAAAGTTTGGAGCAGGCCTCAGATGATTCAGAGTCTTCTGTGGAAGACATTCAAGATTTTCCTCCTTATTCGGATTCTGATGCAGAGGATTCCACTCCTTCTGCTTCTCCTCCTGAGGATTTTTCTTTTTCAGAAACTTTACATTCCATGAGGAGCATTTTAAGTGGGAAGGACAGGATTTCTCTGATTCTCGGAAAAGGCTTAGGGAATTTTTGTTTTTACCACAGCATAGACCCTTAGCTATACCTCCAGTTTTGGATGTTGTTCAAGATGTTTTCTCGGAGGCTTCCCTTAATCCAGATTCTGTGCCTCCTGCGCCAGTCAAACCAGACAAGTATTACAGGGTGCCTGAGGCTCATAAATATCTGTATAAAAGTCCTAGGGCAGACCCAGAAACTATTAGTCAGGGGCCTAAGGGTGTTAGAGCTTCTGTTGTAAAAAATCCGGTTCCTCTAGATAAGGAAGCAAGAGCTTTGGATAGATGGGGTAAGAAGGTGTATAACCTCTTCTACGTTAGCAATGAGGGCTTTAAATTGCCAGTTTCATATGTTGAAATATCAGAATTTCCTTCTCTCTCAGCTAAAATCTAAAGTGGATGCTTTAGCAGAGGGTATTGAGTGTAAAGAACTGCAGGATTTGGTACATGTCTCTGAACAGGTGGGCAAGCATTCTTTACAGTGTGGCTTTGATGCTTTACAGGCTTCTTCTAGGGTGGCTGCCACTGGTTCAGTTATTCGAAGGCACGCCTGGCTTAAGGATCAGAATTTGTCTGAGCATGTTAAGACTAGAATTCTGGATGCCCCTTTACAGTCTGAAGTTTTGTTTGGTCCTCCTGTAGAGTCTGTATTAAAGAAAATGGAGGACAAGGCTAAGTCTATGCAGACTGTTAAAGATTTTTTGCAGGTGCAACCTCCAAAGTTTAGTAGAAATTGGCCTACTAAAGGATGGACTTACCCTTCTTCTGATTCTCAGTCTAGGGGCAGATCTAGACATGGTAGGGGCAGAGCTCAGAGTTCCTTCAGACCTAGAACATGGAGTTCGCCTGCACAGTCTGCAGGTGAGGGCAGGGGCCAGTCCTTTCGTAAACAGGCCCAATGACCTGCATTTTCAGCTGCCAGATTCCTCTTGCCTGGCAGCTCCTTTGGGAGGAAAGTTAGCACTTTTCAAGCAAAACTGGCTTTTAGTCACCCAGGACAAATGGGTATTGGACATTATAAACCGAGGCTACAAGTTTTATTTCCATACATTGCCTCCTTTCAAAGGCATGCCAGATGTTCCTCCTCAGCAAAGGTTAGAGGCTCACAAACAGATTTCTTTACTTCTTCAAATGGGAGCTATACAGCCAGTTCCTCTGTCAGAAGTGGGCCTAGGATTTTATTCTCGCCTGTTTCTAGTTCCAAAGAAAGGGAACACGTGGAGACCGATTTTGGATTTATCTATCCTCAACACTTATCTGGACATTCCAAAGTTCAAGATGCTGATGTTACAACAGCTTTTACCTCTGTTGGGAAAAGACCACTGGATGGTAACTCTGGATCTCAAAGAAGCTTATCTTCATGTTCCTATCAGGCCCAGTTGCAGGAGGTACCTGCGTTTTCGAGCTGGAAATTTACATTATCAGTTCTCTGCATTGCCCTTTGGCTTATCTACTGCGGCCAGAGTGTTCACAAAGATTCTGGCTCCAGTGATAGCCTTTTTCAGGTTAAGAGGAATACAGATTTATCCTTATTTGGACGATTGCCTGATTATTGCTCAAGACAAAGACGAACTTCTTCATCATCTACAATATGTGATGGTAGTATTAAGATGCCTAGGGTATTCTGTGAACGAAACAAAGTCCAGTCTAGTACCCTCTCAGGACATGTGCTTTCTGGGTGTGAGACTGAATACAGCTTCCCAGATGGCTTTTTTGACCCCGGACAAACAAAGAAGCCTTTCTCTTTATTTCCATCAAATGTCTCTACAGTCCAGGCTGACTGCAAGGACAGTCCTTCAAGCCTTGGGGTTCATGGCATCTTGTATTCTGGTGCTTCCCAATGCCAAACTGCATATGAGGAAGCTTCAATGGTATCTCAAAAATGTATGGACACAACACTGCCAAGATCTAGACACTGTCATTCAGATAATACCTTGCATTCAGAAGGAATTTTTGTGGTGGGCTCAGGAATGTCACCTAAACAAGGGACTCTCTGTGACCCGACCAGAGGCGAGTCAGATTCTAACGACAGATGCCTCGGACAAGGCTTGGGGAGCACACCTCAATGGAAAATGGGTGCAAGACACGTGGCCTGTCAGACTTCAACATTTGCATATCAACTTGAAGGAGACGTTAGCAGTCCAGTTTGCATTAATGGCTTTCAGGGATTTAATTCACCCAGGGCAGGTGTTGATTCAAACAGACAACACTACTGTCATGTGGTACATCAACAAGCAAGGGGGAACCCATTCATACCCACTTTGCAGGCAAGCGATGATTTTGTGGGAGACTGCTCTCAGTTTACACCTCAATCTTCAAGCAAGGTTTCTGCCAGGAGCACAGAACTCCTTAGCAGATGTGTTGAGCAGACAGATAGTGGATCCTTACGAGTGGAAATTGGATCCTCATGTATTCCAGCAGTTGACAGTGTTATGGGGGACTCCAGACATAGATCTGTTCGCGTCTCCACTAAATTACCAGTTGCCAAAGTTTTGCACAAAAAGGTTTCATCACACAGCTTGGAAGGTGGATGCTCTATCATTCAGTTGGAACAATCTTCATGTTTATGCCTTTCCACCTCTGCCTCTCCTCCCCAAGGTACTCTTGAAGGCCAGACAAGACAAACCATCCATGATTCTGATAGCACCGGATTGGCCTCGACAGCACTGGTACCCACTTCTGAGGAGTTTAGTAAGGGAGCCTCCATGGCCTCTACCTTTAATTCCGCATCTTTTGTCTCAGGAGGGCAGTCACTTCCTCAATGTCAGGATTCAGTCTCTGCATCTAACAGCTTGGCATATTCTGTTTTAGACCCTGGAGGGTCTCAGCTGCCACAACAAGTTTTGAATGTTATTTTGGAGGCCAGAAGGCCTAGTACAAGGAAAGTTTATGCTGCTAAATGGAGGAGATTTTTTATTTGGAGCAAAGAGAAGGATTTTGATGTTTCCAAGCCTAATTTAAGTGCTTCTCTTCAATATCTTACTGAGTTACTGGACAAAGGTTTGTCTTTCTCCTCTATAAAGATTCATGCTGCAGCCATTTCTGCTCACTATGATTGTGACCCTCCTTTATTCTCTCATCCTTTGTTTAAGCAATTTCTTAGAGGGGCAAAGAACATAAGACCCCCACATAGAGCTCCTACTCCTGCTTCGGATCTCAATTTTGTGTTGGAAAAACTTACTCTACAACCTTTTGAGCCTGCAGCTACGGCCGAGAAAGTATTTGTCTTGGAAAACTGCCTTTTTGTTGGCCATTACTTCTGCAAGAAGGGTTTCTAAATTACAGGCCCTTATGGCAGTGGAGCCTTTCCTGATTTTTCATAAGGATAGGGTATCTTTGCGTACTAATCCTTCCTTTATGCCTAAAGTGGTTTCTAGTGTGGCCTTAAACCAAACTATTCATTTGCCTACTTTTTATGCAAACCCCCAAAATAAAGGGGAGAAGATTTTGCATACTTTGGATATTCACAGGCAGTTGCGTTATTATTTGAGCAGAACCAAGGAGTTCAGACAGTCTCAGCAGTTGTTTGTTTCTTTTGCTTTGGGTTCTCAGGGTAAACCTGTTTCAAAACAAACTATTTCTAAGTGGATTGGGTTTTGTATTTCTTTCTGTTATTCCCATCATGGCAAGGAGATTCCGGCTGGAATCAGACCTCATTCCACTAGAGCTACTGCCACCTCTACTGCCTTTCTAAGGGGGGTAGCTACAAAAGATATTTTGGAAGCAGCTACTTGGTGTTCAGTACATACTTTTTCTAAGCATTACCACCTTCCTCTTTATTCTTTTATTCTAAGTCTAGGGCTGGATTTGCCACTGCAATTTTACAGGGCATTTTAGCAGCCCCTAATGCTTTATGATTTTGCCATCCTCCCTTTCCCGTTGCTTTGGGATTCTACCCATAAGTAAGGACTGCAGCAATGTGAGATGAAGAACATAGTACAGTTTTGTACCTACCATAAATGTAGATGTTCGAAGATCCACATTGCTGCAGTCCAATTTACCCTCCCTCCTTCCCCACTGTAGTTTGGCATGGTTATATGGTTTGTGTGATGGTTGTTGTTGGGCCTGTTTTTGGGAGGTATTCTGTTTTTGGCTGTGGCCTTTCTTTTTAGGGCCTTCTGACATCTGGGGCAAGAAAAGACTGAGGATATGACGTCGGTCATGCGCTTTTATACCCTGACGCTCTGATGTCAAATCTGAGCGCCCATGACCGACGTCAGCCTAATTCTTTGGTATTCGGGCCGACCGAGGACAGCGGACTACCCATAAGTAAGGACTGCAGCAATGTGGATCTTCGAACATCTACATTTATGGTAGGTACAAAACTGTACTTTTCAAGATGCAGTTATCCTTAGACAAAGGATCTTTGTAAATGTTTCAACAAGCTTGATTGATGGAGATGATGAACTCATCCAAGGAATGATTAAGGAGGGTACTTGATGCTCCGTGAGGTCAACTTCTAGAATTACTAGCTTCTGAGAGATATAGCCTGGCTCTGTGGTAAACAGGGACAGAATCCTGATGGTGACTTAAGTGACTGAGGTATGGTTAGCAACTCTAACTGGAGCAGTCAGGCAAGAAAGGAGAGGACAGCAGTGAGATGATCTGAGGGGGAGACATGCGTGAGCTCAGGGGTACACAGAATAGGTGCAGTTGCCCTGGTGAGACTGGTAAAACCAAGTCCCAAGCTTTAAGATCAGAGGTCAGAGCTGCTTAATATCAGCATTGCTTGTGGAAGTGAGGGGAACCTCCCATCATGGACAGATCATTGAATGCTCACTGTTTTTGCACACCCTAGTGTGTGTGTGTGTGTGTGTGTGTGTGTGTGTGTGTGTGTGTGTGTGTGTGTGAGAGAGAGAGAGAGAGAGAGAGAGATCATGCGTCAAAAACTGAACACCCTTAATCCATCCTTGATTATAGCCTTAATTGATAGCTCCTCTCAATGACCTTTCACCCTCTATGAAGAGAGACTGAATGTTTCAAAAGGCTGCAAGAAAACTGATGATTGGCAAGCAGTAAAGGTAAATGAGAAAAAGAAATCTCGAAACAAATTTAACTACAGGTTTTTGGACTTTAACATTCACTTCGCCTGGATTATGAGATGCTGACAGCCAAGCCCATTGCCTTTATGTACAAAGAGTGCAAATGTATGCTCCCTTATTTATGTTTTATGCAGACAACTGGACATTGAACAAAAATGCAGCTCAAGAAGCAGCTGTCTATACAGAACTTTCAAGACTAAGAATTCAACATGGCTCCAAATAGTTGATGCACATCCCCATTCTCCTAAGTGGACCACTCCCCTTAAAGGGGGGAATCGGAGATGACCGCACCTCACCCTGTCAGCAATCATAAGATCCTGCAGAGAGTCTAGAAAGAAGGGAAACCCTATCCCAAGTCTTGGTCTGTATTCGTGTTTAGGGCCTTCAAGAAGTGACTCTCTCTCTCACTAGATAAGTGAATGTCAGTGAGTCTGTAGCCACTGACACTTCTACTGCAACAGCCACATCCTTAGGAAAGTAAATGCCACAATTAAGACTGCAGTGCTAGGAAGATGCAGAAGGTGTAGGAGACCCAAAGCTTAGACCATCCCTCCAGTACCTTCATCCCTGCTGTGCTGTCAGTGCCATGACCTCCTAGGGTCTCTCAGTGAAAAACAAGCAAAACACATCACATTGTCCAGCTTTACAGCAATCCTAGGGACAAAAATACATCAAGGAACATCTTCCAGCTTACTGTGACTTCCATGGACTACAAGCACAACAATGTCCACAGAAAATAGGCTACCAAAGAACTCCTTTGCAGGATCATTCAGATATTTGTTGAGAAAAAGTACAGTTTTGTACCTACCATAAATGTAGATGTCCGATAGATATGCAACTGCAGTCATAACATATGGGTTGTCCTGCCTCAGGCAGCCCTCGGTCGGCCGGATTCCAAAGTCTGGGTCCAGCATCGGCCGGTGTCGCCTCCTCTCCGACGTCACAACGGCTGGAGTATAAAGGCATCAGCCGACACCATCTTCTTCAGTGTTTCTTGCCCCAGATGCCAGGTGCCCTCCTAGGAAGGCTAAATTTGGTGAATGGATAAACAATTCCAGACATGCACAACAGTAATAAACAGATACACCATAACAGATATCCCCCAGCTAATAGGAAGGGGTAGTGGACCCATAAAGAAAGTTGCAGAGGGGTAGGAGGGTGGAAAATCTGACTGCAGTTGCATATCTATCGGACATCTACATTTATGGTAGGTACAAAACTGTACTATGTCCTTCAAGAATGCAACTGCAGTCATAACATATGGGTTGAATACCATAGCCAAGCTGGGGGTGGATGGAACTAAGAAAGGGATGGTGTAGCTAAAATGCCCTGCAGGACTGCCGAAGCAAAGCCTGCTCGGGATCTGGAGTATAAGGGCAGGTTGTAGTGCTTGGGTCGCAGCCTCTAGAATATCCTTTGTAGCCACTCCTCTTAGGAAAGCTGTGGATGTGGCTATAGCTCTGGTGGAATGTGGCCTAATATTGGCTGGCACACCTTTTCCATGGAAAGAATAGCAGAATCTGATGCAGTGTCCAATCCATTTTGAAATTGTTTGTTTGGAGATTGCTTTTCCTTGTACTCCAGTAGCATAGGCTACAAACAGTTGGTCAGACTTTCTGGTGGCCTTAGTTCTGTCAAAGTAGTAGCGTAGTTGCCTGTGTATGTCCAAAGTATGCAGCAGTTTTTCCCCCCTGTTTTGAGGATTGGGGAAGAAAGTAGGCAGGTGAATAGCTTGATTTAGAGACACCCTGGAAATTACTTTTGGCATGAATGTAGGATTGGTTCTTAGAGAAACTCTGTCCTGATGAAAAATGAGGAAGGGAGGTACTGCCATGAGTGCCTGCATCTCCGAGACTCTTCTTGCAGATGTGACTGCTAATAGAAAAAACATTTTCCATGATAGAAATTGCATTTCTGAAGTTGCTGCTGGCTCAAAAGGAGGAAGAGTTAATTTTTCCAAAACGAAATTGAGGTCCCATGCAGGTACTGGCTGTTTTCTGGGAGGTTTGATATTCTTTATCCCTCTTAGGAACTGTCTTAGCAAAGGATGTGAAAACACTGGTGGATCACAATTGTATTTTGCTGAGATTGCTGAGGCGTGAATCTTTATAGAAGAATATGAGAGTCCAGTATGAAACATTTCTGCCAAGTATTCCAATATCTGAGGTATACTCAGTAATGTTGTATCCTGACCCCTGTTGGCATTCCAGATGCTGAATCTCTTCCACTTGGCTGAATAGGTTTTTCTGGTGGAAGGTCTGCGTGCTTCCAGTAAGATCTCTTGAACTTTTTTGGAAAGAGATAGCGGAAGTAGTCATGGTAACCTCCAGGCTGTCCGATGCAATGTTTTCAGGTTTTGATGGACAGTCCTGTAATTGTGTTGTGTTAGAAGCAGGGGCCATAGGGGCAGAGGCCAAGGTTTGGTCAGAGTTATGCTCAACAGCAATGGGTACCAGTGTTGCCTTGGCCAGTCTGGAGCTATCAAAATGCCTGTTGGTTGTTCTGCTTTGATCTTCAGTATCACCTTGGTCAGCAGAGGTAGAGGAGGGACTGCGTAAATTTTTAGGGAATTCCAGCTGAAGGAGAGAGCATCCGTTTTCCAGGCTAGAGGATGGTGGGTCCTTGTGCAGAACTTTTCCAGGTGATGATTCATGTGAGAAGCAAAGAGATCTATGTCCGGTCTTCCCCATGTCTTTGTTATTTGTGAGAAAATGTGAGGATGCAGCATCCATTCGTGTGGATCCAAGAAATTTCTGCTCAGCTTGTCCGCCAGTACATTGTCCTTGCCTGGCACAAACTGGGATTGCAAATGTATCTTCAGACTCAGGGATTTTTCCCAGAGAATCATTGTTAGTCTGCAGAGGGGATAAGAATGAGTGCCTCCCTGCTTGTTTATATACCACATGACAGTGGTGTTGTCTGTCCTTATTAGCAAATGTCCTTGTTGTAGTGATTTTTCGAAAGTCTCGATTGCATGTATCACTGCCAACATCTCTTTTTGGTTTATGTTCAGATGTCTTTCCCTTGGTGTCCATAAACCTTGAATGCATCTGCCCTCCATGTGCGCCCCCCCATCCATGATCTGAGGTGTCTGTTGTAATCATTTGACCTGCTTGAGGTCTGTTGAAAGACATGCCTTTGTTTAACTGACTTACTTGAGCCCACCACAAAAATTCTTTTTGCAGACATGGAATGAGTGGGATTACGTCCCCCAGGCTTTGGCTGTGTTGGGACCATAAGCTTTTTAAGTACCATTGCAGCTTTCTCATATGAAGTCTTGCCAAAGGTATCAGAAGAATGCAAGATGCCATGAACCCCAGGGCCTGCAGGATCTTCCTTGCAGTCAGCTGGGAGAGCTTTGCTAGGCCTTTGAAGTACTCTGGTAACTGCTGTTGTTTTTCCTCTGTGAGGTAAGCCATTTGAGTTTCTGTGTCCAGTTTGGCTCCTAGGAAAATAATCTGTTGGGATGGCAATAGTCTTGATTTCTGAATGTTGACAGTGTATCCCAAGGCCTGCAGTAGTTGAATGACATAGTCCAAGTTTGCTATTCATGTTTGTTTGTTGTCTACTTGTATGAGGCAGTCGTCCAGGTAGGGGTATATTTGAATCCCCTGGAGTCTGCAGTGTGCCACTACTGATGCCAGGCATTTCGTGAACACTCTGGGCACAGTAGATAAGCCAAACGGCAATGCTGAGAATTGATAACGCTCTGTCCCTGCAATAAATCTGAGGTATCTTCTGCAGCTTTGTCTGATTGGGACATGCAGGTATGCCTCCTTGAGGTCCAGAGTGACCAGCCAAGACCCCTTGCCCAGCATGGGAAGGAGTTGCTGCAACGTCAGCATTTTGAACTTTGGCACAAAGAGAAAAGTATTTAGAGTAGACAAGTCCAGTATAGGCCTCCATTTGTTTTCTTTTCTTGGAACAAGGAACAGTCTTGAATAAAATCCCTGGCCTTGTTCCTGAGGAGGAACCCTTTCTATTGCTTTTATACTTAACAGCTTTGAAACTTGAGTGAGTGCCTCTGCCCTTTGATGATGTGGCAGGTTTGGCATGCCTTGTCTTATTGGTAAAGTATGGAAGTGGAATCTGTAACCCTTGTCTATTAAATCCAGAATCCAGTTGTCCTTGGTTAAGATATGCCAGTTTTTTGAGAATAAGGATAATTTTCCGCCCAAAGGTGCTTCTCTTTGAGCCTTTGTAGGCGGTATGAAAGTCAAGTCATTGTGATTGTCCTTGTGGTGCAGCTGGACTGCCTGCGCCACTTCTTTGATTTGGAGGTTGCCATTGGCGGCCCCTATAGGATCCTCGGTATTGCCCTCTACCTCGGGCACGCCTGTTTTTTCCCCTTTGAAACTTGTCAGAGTCTGGGAAGGACCAATTCTTTGAAGGCCAGTTTCTGCTGAATCTGGGTGGCTGAACCTGGAGGAAATCCTTGACTGTCTGTACTGACTTAGCTTTTTCTTCAATGGATTTCAACACATCTTGTGCATTAGCACCAAAAAGCTTCTGTTTTTCCAGAGGTGCATCAAGTAACTTTACTTTAACATGGTCAGGCAAAGACTGATCTTTTAACCAAGCATGTCTACGTATCACAGCCCCAGTCATAGCTGCCCTACATGAAGCCTCCAATGCATCATAACCACACTGAAGAAAATGATTGTTAACCTGTTGAGTGTTATGTATATGATCCTGCAATGCTTTTCTATCAATAGGCTCAGGAGAGGCTAGCTTTTTCTGTAAATCATCCAGTAAAAAATCCTGGTACTGAAACATATGAAAAAGGCAGTTAAGTGACTTCATGGCTAGGGTGGTAGAGGTATAAACTTTTTTACCCCATCTCTCCAGGGACCTAGCTTCCCTATCCGCTGGCAGTGGATTCTTGGCAGTGGAAGTAGCCACTCCCTTGGGGCCCTGTGAAATAGTTTCTAGATCCACAGAGTGGGCCTTAAAGAGATGTTTGTGAGTGTCAGTGACCCTATAATATCGGTCTGGCTTGACAGGAGCAGGGGGGAGAGAATCAGGGTTAGCACTAGAGTCAGAGAAAACATAATCCAAAACATCCATAACTGGAGGAATAGCTAAAGGTTTGTGCTGGGGAAGCTTGAGGAAAGTACGTAGCCTTTTCCTGGAATCAGAGAATTCCTGACCCTGCCATTTAAAATGTTCCCTCAGAGTGCAGGACTTCACCAAACGAGAAATCCTCTGGAGGGGAGGCAGAGGGAATTGATTCCTCAGCATCAGAGTCCTCATAGGCCTGGAAGGATTCTTCTTGGGTATCTGAATGCTCAGAATCCCCAGAGGCTTCATCTGAAGAGAGGTTGTCAGCCTGCTCAATTCTGGGCCTTTTCTCTGCAGGTGGCTGAGAACCTCTGCCTGGGTGAGGCTGAGACCCCCTGATAAGAGAAATAAGATACGCAGCAAGAGACATGATCTGTTTATCAGAAGAAGGGGCCTGAGCAGCAGGTTTAGGATGGGCCTTGGCCTGGCTGGCAGCCTTAGCACGTGCAAAGGCCTTGATGGACATGGATACAGGAGGCCTTGCAGCCCCACGTGCAGGAGTAACCTTGTCTACAGGAATGGTGTCGGGTAGATCCAGAACTTCGGTTTCCGGAGGAAAATCAACAACCGGCACCGAAGAGGTCTCCGAGACCGAAGGACGTGTTAACGCTGTGTCGGCCTGGAGCGGTTGAATTACGCTTCCGAAGGGACCGAAGCACTAGCAGAGGGTTTAGGAGTTGCATCGGTGGTGGACGCGGGCAGAGGATGTCGGTCCCGGTCCTTTCGTTTTTTGGTAGAGCCTTTATACTCCAGCCGTTCTGACGTCGGAGAGGAGGCGACACCGGCCGACGCCGGACCCAGACTTTGGAATCCGGCCGACCGAGGGCTGCCTGAGGCAGGACAACCCATATGTTATGACTGCAGTTGCATTCTTGAAGGACATCTGTGTAACCACTAGTCAGTGAGAGGGACAGCGACATTTATGATACCCACTCATTTTCTTTGCATTGTCAGGTTATCATGAGCTATCAGTTAACCTGTTTTTAGCCAAAATGGATGTTGCATCACTCTACACACACATCCCATACAAGAATGGCATTGCCACCTGTCCCCCACAATGGGTGTCACATCAGTTTACACCAGTTGTCCACAACGTACGGCCTCGGGGCCAAATATGGCCCTCGAAGCAACATCATCCGGCCCCCAGGGAGTAACCAAAAATGTTTTTAAAAAGTGAAAAAATGCTATGCCTTACTCCAGTCAAGCAAACATTCCAGCATGTGCTTACTTACCTAACCGACTACAGTTGCACACACTTCTAATTTTAGCTGCGGAAGAAACAATTCTTTGTTGTTTATAACTTGTAGTCTGCAAACAGTAGTAATTTTCTGCAAGAGTCTGTAGTAAGTCATGGCTGCAAGCCAGAATAAAGTTAAATGCAAAGTTTATGTAGAAAACAGGCAATTTCATGACTGCTGTCTTATGTAAAAATGCTAGTAACCTGCACTTATTGTTAACTTGTAACGACCTACTATGTTTTGAGGTGGCCCGCAAATGCATTAAGAATTCGTGTAGTGATCCCTCCCCACAAAAAGGTTGTGGACCACTGGTCTACAAAAACGTCCCATACGAGGATGGTATTGCTGCCTGTCTCGAGTACTTACAACAGAAAACAGATCACAATATACTAGGACAACTTAGAGAATTTATTCTGACACACAATTTTAACTTTAATGGGAAACATTATGTTTTGACTAAGGCCACTGCAATGGGTCCTTAGGTGTTTACTAGGCTAACAGCCACAAGGGCCTTTTTATGCCTAGCCTTGGCAGCAGAAAGGTCCCACAACATGCAAACCTCTTTATGGCAAACGTACAAGAGCAAGCTGTGCAACACTCTACATATAGACCACTCACTTATTTCCATTTTATTAAAATTATTTATAATCTGGACAAAAAATCATCAACTCCATCAAGGATCCAACAGAAACCACACATATATTAAACCCTCCTTGCAGTTCTTGACTTCAAATGTAACCTTCCTTGATGCCAAGGTTACCATATAAAATGAGACATTACAGACGTGCCCACAAGAAACGAACTGACAGACAGATGTATCTGTACAAAAGCAGTAATCATCCCAACAATGTCCCAAAGTTATTTACAGTCAAGCACTTTGCAATCACCACGTTTGTTCGTTGGCAGTGCTGAACGATATCGTACTTGCTCAAGGTCACTCTGCCATGAAGTTTGACAGAGCTGTAGAAGAACAATACAGCTACCATGCGAAAGTACAGTTGTGTACACTTTGCATAAATATAGATGTTAGAGTGTATTCACTGTTGCAGTCATTACATTTGGGTTATCTGCTTGCAGTAGCCCTCAGTCGGCCTGATTAACAAAGTATTGGGTCCTGCGTCGGTTGCCGTCTCTTTTTCCATGACGTCAGGCCAGAGGTATAAAACATGCAGTTGACGTCATTACATCAGTTTTTTTCTTTCCCAGATGTCAGGTGCCCCCCTAATGGGAAGCAATTAATTCGATAAATATACAAGGTTATACCTCAAACAAAAAAGCAAATACACCAAAAAGATTTTAAGCATTGAAAAGGAGAGAAGAGGTATAACCAAAAGAAGTCAGGGGGCTGGAGGGGGGGTAACCAGGACTGCAACAGTGAATACACTCGAACATCTACATTTACGGTAAGTGTACACAACTGTACTATGTTCTTCATGTTTCACTGTTGCAGTCATTACATTTGGGTAGATTCCCAAAGCTAAGGATGGGAAGAGGAATTTAGATAGCATTAGGACCAGCTATAAGGCCCTGCAAAACTGCAGTGGCAAAGCCAGCTCTGAATTTAGAGAAAATTGGCAAATGGTAATGCTTGGACAAATTATGTACAGAACCCCAGGTAGCAGCTTCTAGGATGTTCCTGGTAGGTAGACCTCTAAGAAAGGCTGTAGAGGTAGATGCAGTCTTGGTTGAGTGGGGTCTGATCCCCTGTGAAATAGATTTTCCATGGTGCTTATAGCAGAAATGAATGCAATGGCCTATCCATTTGGAGATGGTTCGCTTTGAAATAGCCTTCCCCTCTGTCCCTGCAGCAAATACCACCAGCAGTTGTTCAGATTTCCTTTGAGGTTTAGACCTGTCCAAGTAGAATCTAGTATGTCTGTGCACATCTAAGGAATGCAGTATCCATTCCCCTTTGTTCTGTGGATTAGGAAAGAAGGTAGGCAAATGAATGGACTGATTACAGGCCACACTGGATACCACCCTTGGCATGAAAGAGGGATTGGTCCTGAAGGACGCCCTGTCTGCATGAAAGATGATGAAAGGCTCCACTGCCATAAGGGCCTGTAATTCAGATACCCTTCTTGCTGAATTGATGGCTAAAAGGGAAGCTGTTATCCAAGAAAGGAATTTTAAATCTGCAGTAGCAGCTGGCTCGAAAGGAGGAAGGGTGAGTTTCTCCAATACAAAGTTAAGGTCCCAGGCTGGAGTTGGAGCTCTCCTGGGTGGTCTTAAATTTGTTGGCCCCTCTGAGGAACTGCTTGAGCAGTGGAAGAGAGAAGAGGGGAGGTTCTGTGTTATAATGAGCTGAAATGGCTGAGACGTGAATTTTTATTGAGGGAAAAGACAGGCCCTTGTGAAGCATCTCAGTTAAGTATTGTAAAATCTGAGGTAAACTGGGTACTGCTGTGTTCATCCCTTGAGATTAGTTCCAGGCACAGAAACTTTTCCATTTTTCAGCATAAGATTTTCTAGTACTAGGCCTCCCTGACTCTAAAATGACATCCATCACTGGTTTACTGAGGGATGGTAAAGGAGAGCTTAGATAATTAGCCAGGCTGCTAGGTTTAGTGTTTGAAGCCGAGGGTGCAGAACTGGTTATCCTGCTGAGACAGCAGGGTAGGAGTCTGGGGCAGGTGCCATGGGCCCAACAGTGATGCACTGTGCAGAATGGGGTACAAGTGTTGGTGTGGCCAGGCTGGTGCAAGCAAAATAATCCTTTGTTTGATCTTTAGTAGTACTTTGGAGAACAGAGGCAGAGGAGGAAAGGCAAAAACTGAAAGGTTTTTCCAGCTGAAGGACAGAGCATCCACATTCCAAGCTTGTCTGTGGGGAGTCCTTGTGCAACATTTTTCCAATTGATAGTTCTGGGGGGAGGCAAACAGGTATATATCTGGGCTCCCCCATTTGCTTGTCAACATGTTGAAAATCCTTGGTTCCAGTTTCCACTCGTATGGGTCCATGAGGTTTCTGCTTAATCAGTCTGCCAGTGTATTTAATTTTCCTAACTCCAAAAAAATAAGAACACAATAAATTAAACTAGTAAACAAATCGGGTAGCAGCAAGACCAATAGCACACCAGTAAAAACAAAAACGTTTAATAAAATAAAGCGCTTTTCATTTGCTCTGTCAGCAAACTTCCTCAGACAACATAAAAAGTCACATTATGGGTATATATACCTTCCGCTCTGAGTTAATCAGCTGATTAACTTACAGGAGCAAACAACTTCTCAAGTTACAGAGCCATCCACTGAAATTGATAAAGTACTTTCATAAAATACTAATCACCACTCAAGAATAATAAAGGAAAATAAAAATAGAAAATAATAAAAAATAATAATACTAGTAATAATGATAGTAGTAAAACAGTAAATATAATATAAATTATAAAATCTGTGCATCTATATGTTTACTTATTATAAATGTATACATAAGCTCATACTAAAATATACTTCAGTATGAATACTTAAAACTCCTAATTTAAAACAAATGTTAACATTCACATTTTCACTTCTACTGTCAAAAATATTGTTATATATAATCCATATTGAAAAACGGATATATTTAAAAGTAAATAAGTGAAATAGTCTAATGCACAATACTAATAAATCATCCTAAAGTCATCTTTTAAGACTTTTAAGCTTTAACACACTGCTCAAACTACAGGTTTCATTTATACCTGGTAGGCTATACGCATTAAGTCTAATCTGCCAGAATAACTCCAATTCTTCAAGTTGTAATGGTGCAGGACCACCTCTTACATCAAACTCTGGCTGATCAATAACTAAAAATCTGAAGTGATGTCCAGGAAATTCTGCTACATGTTTAGCTAGGGCATTATCTTGTTTATTCCTACTGACGGCATAAGAATGCTCATACATACGGTCAAGGAGTCTCCTACCTATACCCTAGTATATTAAATAAATTAGGGGAATACCCTGGCACTATATTTAGGAAAGGCAGGAACCTGAAGGCACTATATGAACAACGCAGGAAATAACCAAAAATTACTGGTATGTATAAATGCCAAAATTGTAATTTTTGTAAGTTAGTAATTGAATCTAACAGATTTGAAATACACAATGTTCAATATAAACTGAAGTGTAGGGCTAACTGTAATACTAGAATGGTAGTTTACCTGGCTCAATGCCAGGGATGTTTGGCATTTTACATCGGTAAGACGGAGAGAAGACTCATTGACCGTATGTATGAGCATTCTTATGCCATCAGTAGGAATAAACAAGATAATGCCCTAGCTAAACATGTAGCAGAATTTCCTGGACTTCACTTCAGATTTTTAGTTATTGATCAGCCAGAGTTTGATGTAAGAGGTGGTCCTGCACCATTACAACTTGAAGAATTGGAGTTATTCTGGCAGATTAGACTTAATGCGTATAGCCTACCAGGTATAAATGAAACCTGTAGTTTGAGCAGTGTGTTAAAGCTTAAAAGTCTTAAAAGATGACTTTAGGATGATTTATTAGTAGTGTGCATTAGACTATTTCACTTATTTACTTTAAAATATATCCGTTTTTCAATATGGATTATATATAATAATATTTTTGACAGTAGAAGTGAAAATGTGAATGTTAACATTTGTTTTAAATTAGGAGTTTTAAGTATTCATACTGAAGTATATTTTAGTATGAGCTTATGTATACATTTATAATAAGTAAACATATAGATATACAGATTTTATAATTTATATTATATTTACTGTTTTACTACTGTCATTATTACTAGTATTATTTATTATTATTTTTTATTATTTTCTATTTTTATTTTCTTTTATTTTCCTTTATTATTCTTGAGTGGTGATTAGTATTTTATGAAAGTACTTATCAATTTCAGTGGATGGCTCTGTAACTTGAGAAATTGTTTGCTCCTGTAAGTTAATTAACGTATTTAGTTTTCCTGGCAGGAATTGGAGCTTGTAGATGTACTTGGTAGCTCAAGGCTGTATTCCACAATGCCATGGCTAGTCTGTAGAGGGGGTAAGAATGTATACTCCCCTGCTTGTTTATGTACCACATAACAGTGGTGTTGTCCATCTTTACCATTAATTGTCTTGGAAGAATGTGCTCCTTGAAGGCTGTTAGAGCATTCTGTATAGCTAACATTTCTTTATGACTGATGTGATGGTGGATTTGAATTGGGTTCCATTTGCCCTGAATGCACTTCCCTGCCAGGTGCACCCCGCCATGCATAGTCTGATGCGTCTGTTGTTAGTTTGGGCGGCAGGGGGTAGTGAGAATGGTAGTCCCTTGTTTTGGTGGCAGGCCTCTGCCCACCAAAGGAACTCTAGGCGTAGACAAGGAATGATAGGAATCATTGCTTCTAGATCCTGAGAATGTTGACACCATAGGCTTTTTAGATACCATTGCAGTTTCCTCATATGCAGTCTTGAATATGGAATTAGAAGAATGCAGGAGGCCATGAACCCCAAAGGCTTGTAGTATTTGCCTTGCAGATAGCAGGGATTTTTGTGGCCACTTGTTTGAAGTAGGTTGCCAAGTGAATTTGTTTCTCTGGTGTGAGGAAAACAATCTAAGAAGTCGTATTCCAGCTTGCTCCCAGGAATATAATTTGTTGACAGGGTACCAGGTGTGATTTATTTTCGTTTATGGTGTACCCAGACAAGTTAGCACCCATTGTACAAAAGCCAGATGATTCAATGGTATGTCCTGGTTTTCTGCCTGAATTAGACAATTGTCCAGGTATTGGTATGTTTGAATATTTCTTTGCCTGCAAAATGCAGTGACTGGAGCTAGGCACACTGTGAATACCCTGGGTGCAGCAGATAAGTCAATGGGCAGTGCAGAGAACTTTGAAGCGTAGGTCTCTTCTGCAAGATTCCCTGATTGGGATGTGCAGGTATGCTTCCTTTAAATGTAGTGTTGCAAACCAGGCATCTTTGCTTAGCATAGGAAGCAACTGAAGAAACAGCATCTAGAATTTTGGAATCACCAAAAAGGTGTTTAGATTAGGCAAGTCCAGGACAGGATGCCATGAACTGTTTTTTCTGGGTACCAGGAAAAATCTCTAGTAGAAATCTTGTCCCTTTTCCTCTTCTAGTACCAACTGAATAGCCCCTATGCTTAAGGGAGAGAGTACTTGCTTTTGGCCCTCTGCCCACTGATTTGGAGGTAGATCTGGCCAACCCCTTGGAGTTGGTAATGTGTGGAAGTGAAATCTGTATCATTGGGACATTATATTTAAAACCCATTTGTCCTGGGTAATGAGTCCCCAAGTTCTGCAATCTTTCCCCCCAAAGGGTCAGTCAGTTGAGAAGTGCTTGGAAGTATTAAAAAGAAGTCATTGAGGCAGATAGCCATAGGGGGAGTTTTATTACTCCCAAATTTGGAAGTGGAGGCCCCCCCACTGCTTAGTCCTGTGCGTCCCCTGGGACTAAAGCCTGGGTGCTCTGCTGGATCTGGGTTTGGACTGAGAACGTCTAGGAGAGGCAGGAAAGGAACAATTCTTAGAAGGCCAATGCCTACTGAATCTTGGAGTTTGTACATGTAAAAAATCTTTAACAGTTAGCATAGATTTAGCTTTTTCCTATATCTTTTTAAGAACTTCTTCTGCCTTGTTGCCAAACAGGTGGTCCTGATTTAAGGGAGCATCCAGTAATTTCACTGTAACACGATCTGGCAAGGATTGCTCCTTAAGCCAAGCATGCCTTCTAAGTACAGACCCAGTTACCGCAGCCCTGTAAGATGCTTCTAGTGAATCAAAACCACATTGCAATGTAGGTTTACCAACTTGTTTAGCAGAATGCATAAAATCCTGTAAATCCTTATTTTCAGCACAATCAGGAAACATCATTTTCTGTTTAAGCAATCCAATAATATGCTGCTGATATTTTAACATATGAAACTGGCAATTAATGGCTTTGGTTGTAGTTCCTGTGTACTGTTTCCTTGCCTTATTTGGGGGAGAGGAAGTTACCTTGCTTGCCAGTGGGAGTGGGAAGCATTGAGCTGCCTTTTGTCCAGTTTTGTGAGGTTTCAGCCAGTAACTAGTAGTTTATTGGTCGTTTTGGGCCAGTTTCTAGCTTTTTCCAGCCCCCTGGTATAAAACGCGGTAAACGCGCGTTAGCGCGGAGCTGCCACTGTTGCACACTAGGGCAGCGCCGGTCAGGCAGGTTTAAACTATTCGGGCTACCTAAAGTCCACTCTTCAAATTTTCCCTTAAAACTACCTTCCTCGAACTATACTACTGATCTAATCAGCTTATCCTATAACTAAAAAGATCATCTCCACATGACTCCAAGTAGACTATTCTCTATCTGTTAAACCTAGCACTTACTCCTACAGTACTTATTACCTTGATACGGCACTCTTGTCATAGATAGTACCCCAAAAAGGTAACCCCCCATTTCTCGGTCACCCACGTCCCCCTGAATCTTTTTTAAAGTTTTTGTCTATCCTTCTAGCATGTCGAGGGATCAGTTGCTAGTGTCCTCTCCTGCTCAGCTGGTGAACCTGGGAATACTGAGGCAATGTTACAATTGCCTCATGTACACAGACAACCCTCTCCTCCTCCCACAAAACACAAATACATGCGAGATGCAACTATACGGCCAAACTGGAGGCTGAGCTCTCTCAACACAGGACTGGCAAGACCAGTCAGGAGGAGAAGGTTACCACACACACTATAGACCCAGTCTCACATAGCACCATTACAACCTCAAATCATACACATAAACACACAAAGACATACTGAGGCTCTGATCAAAAATCTACCAAAACAGCAGAGGCCACCAAAGCAGACACCCAAACAACCACCACCTCAGAACACAACACCTGCAACACATAGACCTCACAGTCAGAGTGTCAAACAGTCACAGCCCTTAAGGCCAAACACAATGCCAGACACACTAGTCATTGGTGACTCCATAGTCAGACACACTGACGTCCCGCTCACCAGACTGAGTAAGGAGAAGGTCACAGTAAGCTGCCTGTCAGGCGCTAGAATCCGCCACATAAAGCAAGCACTCAGGTCTCTCAACAGCAAGTACAAATATGACTCAGTCATTGTCCACGCTGGTGTAAACGACCTGAGACGTACCTCCTTGGACTACATGAAAAGAGACATTGAGGAGCTCTCTGATTATGTAGCCCAGGCAGGTATGACCCTGACCTTGAGCAGTATCCTGCCTTCACCAAGAATGATGCCACAATACAGAGATAAGACGATCAGCTTTAACAATTGGCTTAAACACTGGTGTCATTCAAAGGGGATCCAGTATCTGTCTGCCTGGGATGACATGCTGGACAAGCCACGCTGCTCAAGGGACGGCTTGCACCTGCCACCCTGGGATTCCGGATATTGGCAAAGGCTCTTGCCACCCCATGGTGCCTTTTTAGGCAAGGCTCAAATTCTAAACCTACCACCCTAGAACACAAAAAGGAAAAAACTAAGGGTAATGCTGCTCAATGCCAGAAGTCTCAATCTCAAAATGCACGCACTCGAGGCCCTTCTCAGTATGGAGAACATCGATGTCTGTGCTGTGACAGAAACCTGGTTCAAGGCTCCTGAGAGCACCCCAGCTATCAGGTTTTACCTCATATCATGCTCCGCCCCAAAATCCGGACAATACCAAGAAAGGAGGGGGTATCCATATTCATCAAGGACACCCACACCTCAAGACTGGTGGCAACGCACGATGCATCGGAGACCATCCAGGTGCAATTAACCATAGGCAAGACTGCTCTGCAAATTGTAGCATGTTACAGGCCACCCTCACAAACTCAGGAACCTCACATGGCCTTCCTGAAAACACTAGAGGGGATAAGTGTATCACCAAACACCATCATACTAGGTGACTTCAATTACCCTAATATAGACTGGGAATACTACTCAAGCCCAAACACCCTAGCCCAAAAGTTCCTGGAATTCATAAACTCAAATGCCATGGAACAACTAGTCACCATCCCCACAAGAGGAGATAACATACTTGATCTCATCATCACGAACATGGGAGCACAATGTTCAACACCGGAAGTATACCCTCACTGGTGAGATCAGATCACAAACTAATCTCGCTGGAGGTCCTCATCCCACCCCACCTGAAATAAAAAGACCACAGTAAAGAACTTCTCAAAAGCCGACTTCACACTTCTAAAGACTAGTGTGGTCTCCTTTAAGGCCCCCGAGCCGTCGGAAAACAGTACTCAAGCCGCTGAATCACTTACAAACGCCTTCTACCAGCACCTGCAGGACTGCATGGATAAGGCAATCCCAAACAAAACAAAGACTCTTAGTACCAAAGGCAAGCGTCCAGTCTGGTGGACCCCAGCCATAAACAAACTCTACAATAAAAGGAGGAAGCTACTACAAGATAGAGCAAAATCCTTAAAAGTTAAGACACCCTTGATCACTATAAGTAAAAAACTAAGAGCTCTCATAAAATCATCCAAAGCAAATTTCGAGAGAAAAATAGCTAAAGACTCAAAAGACAATCATAAGGCCTTCTTTAGCTATGTTAGAAACCTAGGAGGAAACTCCCAGATATGCTCAGAACTAGTTCAAAATGATGTGAAGATTACTCATCCTACAGACATTGCCAACATACTAGCTGACAGGTTCAGTGCAAACTTCTCCCCTCCCCCAAAAGGAGAGATATCTATACCAAACGATTGCAGCCCCCAAACATCTCCAGCCCAAGTGAGAACTGCTCTCTCCAAAGCAAAAACACAGCATCCATGGGACCTGATGGTGTCCCCGGCTGTGTGCTCCACGAACTCAATGAGGAATTAAACCCACAGCTAGGACAGCTGTTTAATCAAAGTCTTACCTCTGGATACGCCCAGGAGTGGCGACTGCAACTGTGGTCCCACTTCACAAAGGCGGTGCCTCCACCGACCCTGGAAATTACCGCCCATTAGCTTGACAAGCCTTATCTGCAAAGCCATGGAGAGGATCATAATGGACCTCATAAATAAAGACATAGGGAATTTGCAGACTTTGGATCCAACCCAGTTTGGCTTTGTCAAAGGCAGATCATGCCTTTTAAACTTGGTTGACTTCTTGAAACAGTCACCAAAGCCATTGATGAGGAAAGGCAGTCCATACAGCCTACCTCGATCTGGCTAAGGCCTTCGATACAATACCCCACTCGGGTATCATTGAAAAACTCATCAGCTTAAATGTTAACCCATACATCACAAGATGGGTTGCAAACTGGCTGAGTGACAGAACCCACAGGGTCAGAGTTGCTGGCGCCATGTCAGACTCAAAACCTGTCACAAGTGGTGTCCCACAGGGCTCAGTCCTGGGCCTGCTCTTGTTTGGCATCTACTTTTCCGAAGTACAAGCAAACACAGGAGGGTTATGGCTGACAAAGTTTGCAGATGACTGCAAACTGGGCACCATAGTAGAAAACACATCTGACACAGATATCCTTCAGAAGGGTCTCACAGAAACGGATAACTGGTGCCAGAGCCACAGCCTGAAGTTAAATGCCAAAAAATGCATAGTCATACCCTTTGGGAAAAACAAGGTTACCCCTAGCTACCAAATAGGTGGCAATCCACTGAGCACAGAAGAAGTTATCAGGGACCTGGGGACCCAGGTTGATAGTAGTCTGTCATTCGACACCCATGTAGCTAAAGTAGTTAGGAAGACCTTCTACATTGCCCACCTTATCATGAAGGGATTCTCATCTAGATCAAGGGAGGTCATAGTCTCCCTTTACTCATCACTCATCAGACCAATGATTGAGTACAATGCCCCATTCGGGATGTATCTGACCCGACACTTGCAGCAGCTGGAGAGGCCACAAAAGTTCCTCACCAAAAGGATAAAGGGTCTCAAAAATCTTTCCTATGCTGCCCGACTGAAAGAACTCCAGCTCTATTCAGTCGCTTACCGCTTGCTCAGAGGTGACCTTTGCCTAACATACAAGGCCATGTCAAACCCAGATTTGATGAATATGCTTCACCTCAAAAACTCTAGATCCATCAGAGCCACAAGGGCGGGAGACTTAAACCTCGACACGGCTATTAATAGGACGTGCTGGAGGGATAGATTCATCACCCAAAGACTCCCTATGCTGTGGAACAAAATCCCGGTACATGTGAGGCAGAGCACCTCGCTGGCCTTGTTCAAGAGAAATCTTGACCAATGGATGGGAGATCGCAGATATACCCCAGGGATTACCTCAGTGTCACTGCTCGACAGAGGCACAGCAAAATAACGGGTATAGTTCCCCATACTAAAGGGGTGGCGTAAGCCACAAAACGATGGGCTAGGCTTGTAAATGCCCTCGGGCAGATAGCCTAGTATGAACCTATGAACCTATAATGGCCAAAGTTGCAGAAGTGTATACCTTCTTACCCCATCTGTCCAGCGCCCTGGAGTCTCTATCAGAGGGGGTAGGATTTTTGGCAATAGAAGCTTTAATGCCCTTGGGTCCCTGAAAAACTGTTTCAGGATCCGCAGTAGGATTTTTGAAAAGGAACTTGTGAGAGTCAGGAACCCTGTAATATCTATCAGGTTTACTGGAAGCAGGAGGTAGAGAGTCAGGGGCCATGCTAGATTCCGAAAAGGCATCATCCACAATGTCCAGTATAGGAGGGTATAGCTAAAGGCCTGTGCTGGGGCAGGAGTAAGAAATCTCTAAGCCTCTTTTTAGAATCAGAGAAATCCTGACCCCCCCCCCCCCAAAAAAAAAAAAAAACAAACTCCGAGAGTATGCAAGGTTTCACCAAAAGAGAAATCCTCTGGGGGGAAGCAGAGGAAAGTCTCCTTAGCATTAGAATGCTCATAGGTCGATAAGGGTAAATCCTGGTCATCAGAGGAAACAGAAATTTCAGAATCCTGGTCAGAAGTATTATAAGCAAACTCAGTTCTGGGTCTCGTAGAGGGGGAAGGTTGTCTTCCCCTGACTGAAGTAATAAGGTCTTCAGTCATTCTTATCATTTGCTTTTTAGGCATTGAGGCCTGACCGTGCAGTCTGAGCATCAGTTTTCTAGGCATGGTTTGAGTTTTAGGCCTTGAAGAAGAAGATGGCAAGTCAGTAGGCCTGAATACACCCTCAAAAGCCAGTGCCTGCACAGCGGCTCCGGACCCATCCAAGGTAGAGACATCCGCAGGTTCCACAGCTGAAGTATCTCGTGGCACACCAGACTCCAAATGGTTCTCAGTAGAGGCCTGCGAATCTGAATTAGCGGGTTATCAGGGGCTGCGAAAGCGCCTCACTGAGTACCGGCGAACTGAGTGGCCTGTCTTTAGCTTGGCGTTTTTTCGGAATGTCGGTAGTCGGATTGGCTTACCGAAGACATATCAGGATAACTGAACCGAGCATCAAAAAATTTAGAAGCGCAAATATACCGATGACGGATAGTTCATGGTTTAAATAAGGCACAAAACTGACAGCGAGGTACGTTGCGGTCAGGGCCTAGGCAAGGAATACAGTATGAATGAAAATGTGAGGTATTTGCTTTCCACAAGAAATGCAATTATTTACTATTACTGACATCAGTTTAGAGCAAAAAAAGTTACCCCAACGGGGTACTTAGCTTTTAGTTGAAGACTTCGGTTCTGAAACTTGAAAACGAAAATTTCAGGAGTTGGCCGACCGGCACTTGCGAACTGCTTCTGCTTCGGGCAACGCATGGCAAGAAAGACTTGTGTAATGTCAACTGCATGTTTTATACCCCTGACGACCTGACGTCACAGAAGAAAAGAGAGCAACCGAAGTAGGACCCAAGACTTTGCTAATCAGGCCGACTGAGGGCTACTGCAAGCAGATAACCCAAATGTAATGACTGCAACAGTGAAACATGAAAAACATCAGCTACTTCATTGTAGATAGCTACCCCTGTGGCAGAGGTCCACTAGTGACAACATATCATCCAGAACTTGAACTACAAAATTATAAGGGACCTCCAAAAAATGTTCAGTTTCAAGCACTCCTGGCTGCTGTCATTTTAACAGCCAAATCTTAGGAATCTTCTTGCTGGAAACACACAGATCAGAACAGAAACTAGTCCAGAATGGTACAAAACCCTGCAACCATCCAAGATGCAGAACATGTCACATGATTTGTACAGCTTCTAACTTAACAATTTCACAGAAGAAAAGTTTCAGAGTAGAGGGACTCATTTAAATAAACTATTTTTGAAAGTGCATGTAATCAAATGCAGGAAGTGTCTGGAGACGAACCAGTTACTCTCAACTAGTATGGCTGCTTGTACACCATTACAATAAAATGACTGACAGTTATGGTGACCTCTGGAAAGAAGAAAAGAGTTAACTCTATTGCTCAGTCTGGCAGTGGTTCAAATTGTGACATTGGTTTGGAGACACAACAGCACCCAACATTTCCTTTTGAACAACTAACAGTGGACATAAATAAGGTATATTCAAGAGCAACAATGTTTTCCTTTTCAGGTAATGCATGATTTATGATGAATTTACTTTGAATTCAAACTATTTCGGATTAATAGCAACTGTAAGATTACTAGGGTCAGTTTTAGCACCTGTGCTTTTATTCATGACAAAAGAGTTGATACTTTCACACAAGGCAACATTCTGGCCAGAACAGCAGTAACCATAAACTTAATAGTTAGTAAGGGCTTAATGTTGATAGTTTTAACAGTATAACAAAACATTGTTCAATTCTGCTGTTCTTTAGAACTCTGGTGGACGTAACTACACCATCCCCCCCCTTCTTTCACTCATTTACCTAAACCACAGGCTGTGCAGTGTATTAAATGCATACAACATCCATACATTAAAACAGAAAAACTAGTAATCTTAAAACTTCTTTGATGAGCTCGGTCACAATTTCCAAAAATCATGAGACCCAGGTAGTGTTCCAAAGCAACAAGCCTTTACTTGTCACAGAGGAGCAGTAACAAAAAATCAGAAATACTTTACAATGTTAAACATATCAACTTTTAAACACTAGGTGTGGAAAATATATGTATTGTTTAAATTTAAACCAGCATATTACAGGCAAACAATATAAACAGGGCCGTAAAAGTGCATTTAAGAAGAGCAGGTATCCACCCCCACACACTACTACTGATTATATTGAAGTTAAAAGTCAGTCATTTTAGATATATATATATATATATATATACATACATATATAGATATAGATATATATATATATAGATATATATGTTTTTCTTTTCTTGATACCTGATTTTGGAATGTGGGTTGCAAATAGATAGGTAGTGTTTTCCTTAGCTAGCCTTTAACTTGGATTTAGTTTGATCTGATCAGCAGTAGTGCGTGGGGGTGCCGAGCTTAATTCTGGTGGCTGCCAAAAAAGCAATTACTAGAAAATGGAAATCAAAGTCTAAACCAACTGTTTTTGAAGTTTAGAATATTATAATAGAGAAATAAGAATTGGAAGTGGGATCTTGAGAAAAGGGTATGAGTAAATTACATAGAAAAAGGATGTTGTTGAAACAATACATGCAGAATAATGTTTTGGGGGGTGAAGTTTAAGGGAAGGTAGGAATTGACTAACATATGTAATGCTGAATTGATGATAAATATACAAAAGACTATATATGATATATACTGTGTGCAACTAGGAGTATGTTAATATGCTTTTTCTTTTATATAAACGTTTGCCTTTGTCTTACATAAGTCAATGAAGGAGTTAAAAATTAAAAAATGCCAGTGCCCTACACTAGAAGAGCACACTAGGCACATCAAAGTTTCTTACTTAAACTGTCAGTAGCTTCTACTTCAGCACTAACTTATTTTTGAGTACGACTCCAAATTTTCACCCACAACTTTAATTATCACTGAATTATTTTGCATTATATCATACAAGGAGCTATGCTTCCTATAACCAGTTTATTTACTTGACATTTGTTGACCGGGTTAGTCCAGCTGGGACAGAGACCTTTTTCAGTGGAGACCCGGGGAGAAAAGCTCCACAGTAATTACATACAGTATATTGAATAAGTATAAAGTTAATAAAACAAGAAAAAAGTACATAGAATAAGTAAAGCAGGTTAAGCACGCATGGCAATTAGAATCAACATTTAGCACATGAAGGTACAATGCAGACTTCAGAAATACAAATGTTTATAATTGTAAGGAAGAAGATTAAGAGTGTAGTTACAAATAAATAAGAATTGCTAAGCTTAATATTTAACTAAGTCATATACCAAAAACAGCAAAGACTGGCGTAGTATATAAAGATAACAGGTAAAAGTAGCGAAAATAATCTTAAAAAGAGTATAGAGGCAGATAGATAAAATAAAAACAAAGAAAAAAAGAGACAGAATAGCCAACAGAGGTCAGTCAATCAGGTGGGAGATAGCACTGACAGTTTAGTTTTACTTAAGTGATTTTTTACTGCCTTTCTGAATAGGGATTTGGATCAAAGGAGACAAATGTCTAGTGGTAATTTATTCAGTTATACAGAATGTATGACTTCCCTGAAAAGCAGATGAGGTTAACTTTGCTTAAAATCATATCAGTTATATGGTCCCCCACTGCATAACTCTCGGCAGACTATTTTCACCCAAAAAAAACTTTTAAAGAAATACATGTAAACTTATCAACTTTCCATGTTTACTACATAAATGTGATTATATTTTCAAATTTCACACACAATGTCAAATTGTATTCTCATTTTTACACTTGTTTCATGGCTAACTTGTACAAATACTTGTGACTGCATAAAAAAATACAGACTTCCATCTTCTGTCATGGCAAAATACCAACAGGTAAAGCAGCACAAGGTGGACTCCTTTCTGGTTTAAAGCTCTGTCAGCTGACAGTGAAGTTCAGCAAACCTCCACAACCAGCAGGCATCATAGCTATGAAGTGGATAGTGAAAGATAATTATGCTACAAACATGGGGGAAAAATTCAGGCTTGATAAGCTCAACCAAGCACTGTTAAGCTCTAGTCTTGCACTAGAGAGCACAGCATCTTCTGCTGGCCACTACAGAAAACCACGCACAAGCAGCATTTTAAAAGTATTTAGATAATTTGCTCTACTACAATTATAAAACAAAACTGCGATGCAACAAAATATCTAACAGCTTTTATAGCTGTTAGTTTCTCAGAGGGACACTTCTCTTCTGCCTGAAGACTGTGTCACAGTGATAAGTGTTTTAAGTCTTTCAAAGCAGTAAACAACGAGCACTTTAAGCCTACTACACTTTTATTTTCTGCGAGAGGTAGCACATGGAGCAGAGCTCCATGCAGTGCAAATAATTATTATGGGGTGTATCTCATCATCTCTCTTATTACCTGTTCTTGACATGGTAGTCTTTTCAACTTGGCTCTGTTCTCAAATTTCTCATTTGCATGCACTATACAGATTATGAATGTCTCTCCAATCACAACCAACTTGTGTGTTCAAGACAGAGGTGCCATGAAATTTTCCATGACAGTGAAACTGAGTGAATCTTGGCATACATTCATGTCAAGAGCACACAAAAGTTTCTGAAAGTCAGGCCCGATTATAATTCTTTATGATACAAGGACCACCCACAGTTACAGAAAAAGTACAAGCACAAACTGTTTTACCATCTTTCAAAACCTTTGGAAAACAGCAGCACACTTTTGAACCGTCAGACAGCAAGCAGAAATGAAGTGCCCCTTTGAAGAACAAACTGCTTTAAAATCCATTTGACACTGTCTTAACTCATTACATCAGTGCGACGGCTCCAGGTGCATCTGCAGTTACCGCCTACTGACGCAGTTAGGCATCAAATATTGCTTGTTCATATTTGCATCTATAATTCCAAAACCATGCTATGTACAAGGTTATAAAATATATCATCTTAAAGCTGACACAATGGCAAACTCAACTGCATTAATATTTGACCTCTGTCTAGTGCAGGTAAATAGATATTAACTGTTGTTTTTATGATGTTAATTTACATAGATATAATTTTCATATTTTTCAAAATATCTCAATAACCAAGTAAGAGAGATGGAACTCCTTAGCCTCACATGCAAGCGCGGAGCTAGATGAATAAAATGCTGCTGACATATGTGTGTAACTGCTGTGGTTGCAGATATATTGCAAATTGTTTACAAAATATTACAAACGTAATGGTTACTGAGTTTACTGTGGATACAAAATTTGGTTCAAGACCTAGAACCTAAAGAATACTGCAACTATAAAATATAGTTTGTGCTGAAGAGTTTGCTATTTATACTTTTTTCATAACCCCTATGGTTCCAGAGATATGAACATTTGTTTGAAATGTGAGGACATAATTTGGTTCTGTCAAAAGGGTTAGGCCCCACCCACTGGAAGTTACAGTGCAAAGTTCCTGAGCTCTATTGGTGGGAATGAGTTAAGTCTAGATGAACAAAGTTTTAAAAGCTTTGAAAAGTTGTTTTTCCTTATGTCAATGTTTACTGCCATCCCCTGTTCATTTCTAACCTGAGGCCTGACCTTAACACTTATGCGTGCGTAACAAAGCTTGTAATGACAAGCTTGATGCCTGACCTCAACACTTATGCGTGCGTAACAAAGCTTGTAATAACAAGCTTGATGCCTGACCTTAACACTTATGCATGCATAACAAAGCTTGCAATGACAAGCTTGATGCCTGACCTTAATGCTTATGTGTGCGTAACAAAGCTTGTAATGACAAGCTTGTCCACTCTCACGATACTGGAATGTAATTGTAGCACTCCATGCACACATTGGTTATAATCATAATCCTCAGAATTATGCAATACCAAAATCACAGCTGAGACTAGATAAAATCAGCTTTTCTCAGTTAATTGGTCACATGTAAAAGATTGGCAACTGTCACTGCTGATGAAGGTAAAAACTTAAAAAATGCACAATATTCTTTACTTAGGTAAACAGTGTAGTTTGTAAATGAAAAGATAACTTTGTAATAATTGGTAACAAATGTTTAAGTTTTATGAAAACGGAAATGAAATTAAGTATTTTGAGACAACCACAAACGAGAAAGCATGGCAAGTCACATATGCTTAGATAGGTTTAATCACAAATAACTGCCAGAAAACTGCAAATACAGGCCATGCAACTTGGTCAATAAGGGTTAAAGGGTATAATGTAGCTAGGTTTATAAAGACCCTAAGGCCAATAGCCTAGTAACCTCCAATGAAGCAAAAGCACCGCATGAAAATCCCTGATTTTTTTTTGTATTGGAACTTTAACTTTCTCACTTTTCCTATCACTGCCAGTTATTCTCAAAGCTCCTAATGCTCTGGAGAATGTGGCACATTCGTTTCCCCATTGCAATAGTCACTTAAGCAACCACAGAGGGGCCATCATCCAGAATGATTTTTTTTTTGTTTAATGTTGGGTTCCTAAACTTACTGCTTGTATCTGACCTGCCCAACAACATACAGCACTTCTTTATGGAAATGCTAGACTACTGTGCAACACATGTTCATGATTAAGGGGACAACAGCACCTCCACCATGTAATAAGTGAGGCTCACATGACACAGGGGCAGAGGCATATTTGATGACCTGTAGAATAATTAACCAATGCATTACCAGGAACAGTTCAACCCAAAATGCACAACTTTTTCTGCTTAGCATACTAAAGTGACCTGTTGGAAAATATTATGGCAGCACCTCTTAATGTTAATCACTTGCCAGGTTATAAGGTAGAACTGGAGCATTTACTGCAGACGCTAGACTTCCAGATGAAGCCAGTGGTCACCTTAAGCATGGGAATCCCTTTAGATGGTATCAGGAGTTTCCTCTACAGCCAAGGATTTGTAAGTCTGAAAAACACACCCTTCATAGACACCAGCAGGCAATGCAAACTGAGTTTTGGTCTTTTATCCCCTGAATTAGGTGTGAAGACATGGGACTAACTAAAGATGTGTGCAGGAATCTTCCTTGCCAAATGATAAAGCATGCATCCACCAAGAAATTCTTCCACAATACTGCACTTGTCAAAAGAGGAAAAGAACCACTTTGATCTCCTGAGCTCCCCAATATCTGATCCAAGCACAGCTTCCAAAAATGAAGCTTCAGGAATAAGGCTGAAGCAGCAGCTCAGGGCACCTGGTAGCATGCTCACATCCTCCACGATATGAAATTGCTAAGGAGTGACATCTCCTTGTGGGAGTCTGGCAGCATGCTCACATCCTCCAGCATATGAATTGCTAAGGAACAATGTCTCCTTGTTAGTTGCACCCTTCTAGAAGCACACCAGCTCTTTAAAATGAAGACACAATCTCCTGATCCCTTGCATGTTTGGCCATCACACACCTGACTGCCAGACCACATTAGGTTAGGCAGGGGATCAGCAGATTCACATCGATGGTCCAAAGGACATGCAAGTTTGCCATTAGATGAAGCTGTTTAGTGTGGAACCCTTCCTTGAACACTGGCAGCAAGCTACAGTCTTCTACAATGAACCATCCATCATCAAGATCTTTAAGATGCTAGACTGTAGGGATACAAGGCCCTCCTAACTGTCCACCATTCTAGGGCCAAGTGAGAGGGACCTGGCATTAGGATGATACCTTTAAGTATTTAGTCATGTTATACTGACTAACACCTCACAGATACTACTGAGAAATCTGAATCTCCGGTGTGTAGAAGCACTTCCATGGAGAAGGAAGGGCATTAAACAAAAGCAACACTAGGGTTTGACCACAGAATTGCTGCTAGATCATCCCCACAGCTGAATGTAAAAGCCATTTAGCAGGACCTGAACCTGAAAAAAAATTATGTACTCACCATAACGTTCCATCAGAGTTATTGCCTTTCATTTGTTTTCAACCTGTGGGAATACGGATCTGACTCGGCCACATTTTCCAGCATCGGATCAGAGCCGCAAGCTCCTCCCCACCCATAATGCCCCTGTCACCCTCCTCCCCGCATATCGACTTAGCCGCCGACAGTAGCACCCCGACCTAACCAAGAGCCTAACACCTTGGCAGTAGTACCTTGAAAGCAGTATAGGAAAGACAAAGGCTTGCCAAAGTAAGGGCTACATGTCTTCCATCCGGTCCACCACACATCCCGCAAAACGGCAGGGGAAGGAGGGCAGGATGGTTGAAGACAAATGAAAAGTAAAAACTCAGATGGAACATTATGGTGAGTACATAACTTTTTTTATCTGAAGTTGTTTTCATTTGATTTTCAACCTACAGAAGAGAGTCCCCAGCTACCAAAAGACTCTGGGAGGCCTTCATGGAATGACATTCTGAAGCACGGCAGAGCCAAAGGATGCCCTGCCTCTGGACAGGAGATCCAACTTATAGTGCAAAATAAATGTGTGCGAAGATGTCCAAGTAGAACATAGCAAATGCATCCAAAGAAACCCTAGACCAAAATGCTGCTGAAGTTGCCACAGACCTGGCAGAATGCACTTTAATCTGATCTGGTGGAGATAATACTTCGGCTGTATAATCCAGAGCTATGCACTGAGAGATCCAATGAGCAATAGTCACCTCCGACATAGGTTTTCCCAAGAAAGGCTTAGAAAAGGCAACAAAATGTTGATCAGACTTGCGAAAGGACTTTGTTCTGTGCAAATAAAATTACAATTGCCTATGATCATCAAGCAAATGCATTTGAATGAAGGGGATTAAGTATCCTCTCGATATGATTTGCAATACCCAACAATAGTCTGTAAATGACTCCCAGGTTGTTGGGTGTAGCGAGAGACATCATACGTCGGCCTCCAGAGATGAGCAGTCGGGCAACCCTTCACGTCTGGTGCACGGGTCTGTCCAGGAAGAAATCCCAAGACCCCTGGTTTCTTGGACTCCTTCTGCCATGAGGACGGCATCTGTCATATCCCCCTCTGCCTCTGGGGGAGGGCGAGTCCTGAGTGTCTTGGGAATAGCCCTAAGACTTCCGGAACCAGATCTTCTTCGATCCCCGCTAATACTGGGAAAAGTATCATTGAGGGGTTGGGAAGCAGATCCCGATGGCAGACAAGGTCTTCCCATCTTTCTCCCTCTGGATCAACGTGTCTCGTACAGTTTTTCCAAAAAAAGAGTGGAACCATCATAAGGGACATTTGTAAAGGACACAATGAAGGGCTCCGAGAATGCACAAAGCCGGAGCCAGGTGTGACGCCTGACGGCAATGCCTGTACCGGCTGCTCTAGCGGCACCTTCAGTAGCATGTGACAGGAGCCACATAGAGATGTTGGAAATGGAAGTGAGGGTGGCAATACGGGAAGAGAACACCTTTTCCTCCACTGACATGGAACCTAGGGCAGACTCAGTGCCCTCCTTGACCAAATCTTGCTGAATTCTGTTCATATGTGCCATGTAGTTCAGCGCATGTACCGCAAATGTGGCTGAAAAGAAAACCCGCTTCCCGAAACGGTCCATGGCTCAGGACTCTTGGTCCAGTGGATGGATCGTAGAACTCTCCTAAGCGCGCTCTTTCTTGCTGGCTGCCACCATCATGGCATCAACCAGGGACCCCTTAGACCAATGTTGCTCTTCTGACAGCGCACTAAAAATCCTATCAGGGAGCTTGGGGATGGGCTTCACCGTGTCAGAATTCTTACATGCCACAGATGTAACCAAATATACAAATTGAGTCGCAGGAGGGGACACCCAGGAGATAGAAGCTCCTGTGCCGAATGCCTCCAGGAACAAATACTCATCAGGGTTGGGTTTTTGGACAGACCACCCCCCCACGCTGGCGAAGGATTTCCATGAGGTCTCCAAAGGAAACTTCATCCGGGGGTGACCGAGGGGAACACTCCCCTTCCTCTACGTCTGTGTCTTCTGAAAGGGACTCTGGTGGAGAGTCCAACTGCCTCCTTTTACATGTGTGTTTCCAAGGGAGCTCCTCGGGGGGGGGGGGGGGTCCTCAGGGGATGCCTCAAACTTCTAGCTGTTCCCATGGGGGAACCTTCTGGGGAGGGCAGGCAACAGGCTGTCTATGAGAAGGCAGGATGGCAGAATCTAGACCAGAAAGAGAGGAAGCCAAGATGGACCCTGAGGACAATAACGTCAAGGGTCTCGACAGGACCGAGAGAACCCTCTCCACCATGTTGAGAGCAGAAAGAGAAAGAATCCTGAAGCTGGGACCAAGGCTGGGTCCATAACTCTGTCTCAACAGGGCAATTGGACCCGAGCCTCCAGGCACTGAGACTCTGAGTGGAAGGACAGACTTGAAAAACTTCAAAGCAAACACCATCCCCTCAGATCCAGCACCGAGGTGACGGCTCCGAGCGCTAGTCTGAGCCCAACCACTCAGGTCAATGGTTGGCACTGAGGTACCAGGTAACCATTGGTGCCGACCTCTCAACGACGAGGGGCCTCGGACCAAAGGACTCCGAAGCCAGGGGTCAGATTAGAGAAGGAGCAATTGGCATAAAGGCAGACTGCATGCTCCCAACTCAGAAGAGAGTGGGCAAGACTCCCATCTGAATCTAGGTCCGGATGAATTTCCGCATCATCCTGTTTACCTCGGCTTTAGAAAGACTGCGGGTGGACCAGGCAGAAGAAGCCATGGAAACAGGCTGAAGAGGCACCCAGGAAAGGCTGATAAAGGGGATCGGCCCCAAGAAACCTCCGGCTCCAGGGGAAAAAAACAGCATGAATGGAGCCGAGGGTAGCACATGCTGGGAGCAAGGCAAGACTAAGCCGGAGGCTCCGCCGAGGAAGTGCAGTCGGAGGACGACTTCCGGGCCTTATTCCGGTCTTTGTGTTTGTGTTTCTCCTTGTCCTTCTTGGCAGGAGGTTAAGTCCCAGAGGGCAGAACTGAGTAAGGAGTAGAAGGCAGAAGTGGAAACAGGGGCTTCCGAAGAAAGTGGAGGAAGGAGGCCCTTCAGGGTCAACTTGTTCTGCTTGTTGATCAATGCATGGGGGTTGAATCCCACGCAGATTGAACAGGAGGTGGCCTGGTGTGGGACCCCTAGACAAACCATGCACAGAGTCTGGCGATGAAAAGGGGAAAGCTTATGGCCACACCCTGTGCATTTCTGAAACCCTGGCTTGGGGGTATCTGCTATGGTGTCAAAAGTAACATCCACACACACTACTAACTTTAGAGAAGGAAGGAAAAAAATGGAAAGTAGAGGGCCTTTTTTTTTTTTTTTTGGATGGTTTAGAGGACCGATGCCTGAGCGCAAGGGTAGGGATGAAATTAGAAAATAAAAAGATCTAAAAGAGCCACAGAAAAGTTGAAAGAAAACTGTTTAAAAAATCACTTACCAGGAACCTGGAGCAAGGGACCACGATTCTAGCTAGACACATAGCAAACAAGATCTGAGGGGAGGAAGGAGATTGGGGCATTATGGGTAAGGGAAGAGCTTGGAGCTCGGATCCAATGATGGAAAATGCAGCCAAGTCAGATCCGTATTTCCAATGGTTGAAGATCAAATTAAAACAAAAACTTCAGATCATACATTACTACATCTTCAACTGAGTTGTCGCAATGCTTCCTAGGGCCTCATCACAGGGAGAGACTACACTGAAGTATAATGCTACATACCTATGAATGAAACCCTCTTAAATGGGATCAGGCAGGAATTGGGCACTTCATTCTCAAATACTCATCTTTTGACACAGATTTATGAAGGTAAAGGCAGAGATGTGGGTTTTTTTTGGACGATAAAGTCTTTTGGCTTTTCCCGGTTAGGGGTTGCCACAGCAGATCTCCGGTCCCCTTACGATTGGCAGTGATTTTTATGGTGTCGAGTTGCCAGCCCGGCACCCAACCTTCAGAGAAGGCACACCCACACAAGCATGCACCTACCTGCATGTCTTTTAAATTTCAGTCGATCACGGGGAGGACATGCAGACTCCACACAGAAGGCACTCCAACCGAGAATCGAACAAGAGAGCCTCTTGCTGTGAGGCGACGACGCGAACCGCTGCACCACCGCATAAAATGCTAAAATGAATGAGATGTTAAGTCATCACCATCAGCCCCCTTTTTTCCTATTATTCTACATTGGGTTGGGGTATCGTGTTAACTGTCACCAACTCTCTTGATTCAGTGCCACACTCTTCCCTTCTTCAACACTCATGCCTGACTGTCGCAGATCTTCTTTCACACAATCCATCCACCTCTTTGCTGGACATCCTCGCTTTTTCTCACCTTCTTCCTCTCTGTCCCAAATCTTCCTCCCCAGATTGTCTTCTGCTTTTCTACACATGCTCAAACCACTGTAATCTGTTTTCTCTGATCTTTTCCTGCAATTGGAGCTACTTTGGCATCTGCTCTTATGTCCTCATTTCTTCGTCTGTCCCACAGTGTGTATTCTAGCACTTTTCTCAGGTATTTCATTTCCATCACCTCTAGCTTCAACTGTTCTGCCTTTACTGCCCAGGTTTCTGTACCAAACAGTAGTACTGGTTACACCACTGTCTTGTACACCTTACTTTTCAGCTTCTTTGGCATTCTTCTGTCACAGACTACACCCGATACTTTATGCCAATTGGCTGCAGCCCCTCTAATCTAGCTTTGACCTCTTCATTCAGGCTACCTTTCTCAACAACTCCTTCCAGATACTTGAAACGGTTTACTTGTTCCACTATCTTCCCTTCTATCTCTATTCTCAGCTTCTTCTGATTTCCCCAATTTGCTGCCATTACCACAGTCTTATCTGTGCTTAGTTTCATCCCATGTGCCTTCAGATTTGCTTTCTATTCTCCTATCCTTTGCTGATGTTCTAGCTCAGAGCCTGCCTGTACTGCCACATCGTCTGCATGCAACAGCTTTATTGATCCAGCCCCTCCAACTTGTTTGCTAAAGTAGTCCATCACCAGTATGAACAGCAGTGGGCTCAGAGCTGAACCCTCATGCACACCCACTGGGAACCCCTTTGTGAGGTCGAACTGAGACTTGAGTCACTGGGTCCGTGCACATAGCCTGCACTAAGTCTACCAATGTTTCTGGGACTTCAAACCACCGCAGCACTGCCCAGATCAGCTTTCTTGGGACCTTGTCATATGCTTCCTCCAAGTCTAGGAATGCCCAGTTGGACTCTCTTCTCATCTCTAGCTTCTTTTCAAGTACCTGTCTTAATGCAAACATCGGGTCAATTGTGCTGCATCCTGATCTGAATCCAAACTGCTCATCTCCCATCTTACATTCTATTACTCTGCATATCTGTTTATCAGTCATCCTCTCCAGAACTTTCATGCAATGTGGTAGGAGTTTGATGTCTCTGTACTGACCACAGTTGTGGATGTCTCCTTTGTTCTTGTACACTGCCATGAGTATGCTTATTCCCCAGTCATCTGGGATATGCCTTTTTCTCCACACTGCTATTAGTACCTTCAAGAGCCATGTCTCCCCGATCTCACCCAGCATCTTTTTTATATCTGCTGTGACCTCATCTGAGCCTGCTGCTTTCCCTGACTTCATCTTCCTTAGTGCTGTTCTTACTTCTTATAGGATGGGCTCCTCCTCTTCTCTCATCGTAGGCTGTTTGTCTAGGGCAGTACAGCTTCTGTGGGGTTTTCTTCACTCAGAAGCTGCTGGAAATACTCCTTCCATCTGCCTTTGATGTCCTCTGGGCTGGTGAGCAGGTTGTTGCTGGCATCCCTTATGAAAGGTGTCTTTCTGTCTTTGCCTTGCAACCTGATATAGTTTCTTTGTGCCCCTTACTGAGTCACTTTCCAGAAGTTGGTAGAGTGCCTCCGATGCCCCATTCTTTGCTGTTGCAACTTCTTTCTTAGCTTCTTTGTTAACCAATCAGTAGTCCTTCCTAGCCTGGTCAGTCATTTCCATCTCCCACTTCTTCCTGCACTCCTTTCTTTTGATGACTTCCTGGTCTTCTGCATTCCGCCACCAGCTTTCCTTATGTACTTTATTTCCATACCTGGCTCGGCCACATATCTTTTCTGTAGTCCTAACACATGCTGTTTTTAGGAACTGCCATTCTTCTTCATCTCCATCTATTTCCTCTTCTTCTTGAGGTGCTAGAGCCCTGAGTAATTCCTTGAACTGTTGTACTTTCTCTCCAGTCAACTAACAGGTTTTCAGCCTGGTCTCTTGACCTTTGAGCCTTCTCTGACCACTGCTTGCAGCTGATTGTGGCAAGTAGTGGTTTATGCTGTGGGCTGACTGTTTCACTGGGGATGACTTTGCAATCATGGATTCTGCCCCAGTGCCTTTTTCTTACTAGGAGGAAGTCTACCAGAGTTGCATGTTGACTACTCTTGTATGTGATCTTGTGACCGTCTCTCTTTCTGAACCATGTGTTGACCACTATCAAGCCATTTGCCAAACAGAAGTCTAGAATGGATTCTTCTTTATTCCTGTTGCCCCAACCATGTGGACCCAGGCAGTCCTCATATCCTGTTCTGCCTGTCCCGATATGTGCATTCTAGTGACATTACTTTTTATCATGTGGTTTACAGAAGTTTTATCGATTCTGAATATAAATTTATTTTTGAACAGGGCATTAGAAAATGGCATATGAGATGACAACATTGGCAACCTTCAAACACTGGACCCCACCCAGTTTGGGTTTGTGAAGGGCCGATCTTGTCTCCTGAACCTGATTGACTTCTTTGAATCAGTCTCCAGAGCCATGGACAAGGGTAAGGTGGTCCACACTGCCTATCTAGACCTTGCCAAGGCCTTTGACACCATCCCCCACTCTGGAATCATAGATAAACTTACTAAGTTGGGCATTAATCCCTATGTCACCCAATGGGTTGCTAAATGGCTTACTGATAGAACCCACACTGTAAAAGTAGCCGACTCCAAATCCAGCTCCAGACAAGTGACAAGTGGAGTACCTCAGGGTTCAGTCCTGGGGCCGCTCTTATTTGGCATCTACTTCTCTGAAGTACAGGTCAACACTAAGGGACTCTGGCTAACAAAGTTTGCAGATGACTGCAAACTGGGAGCCATTATTGAATCCCCAAATGATGTGGATACTCTACAAAAGGGCCTTACAGAAACAGATGCTTGGTGCCAGAGCCATGGGCTCAAGCTCAATGCCAAGAAATGTATTGTTATCCCCTTTGGGAAAAAACATGAATCCATGAATTACCATATAGGTGGCAGTACACTAAACACAGAAAGTGTGATAAGAGACTTAGGGACACAGGTGGACAGTGGTCTCACCTTCGATAATCACATCGCCACAACAGTCAGGAAATCCTTCTATGTGGCACACCTCATCAAGAAGGGCTTTTCATCCAGAAAAAAGGAGGTCATTGTCCCACTGTACTCATCCCTCATTAGACCCATTACAGAATACAACGCCCCATTTGGTATGTACCTCTCAAGACATCTGCAACAACTGGAAAGGCCTCAGAAATACCTCACTAAAAAAATCACAGGCCTAAAGCTGATGCCCTACGCTGACCGTCTTAAAAAACTCCAGCTATACTCTGTCGCATATCGTCTACTCAGAGGCGATCTCTGCTTAACATACAAGGCCATGTCAAACCCAGAGCTGTTGAACATGCTACACTTAAAGAAATCCCAATCCCTTAGAGCTACATGCTCCAGGGATCTAAACCTTGTCATCACAATAAACAAGACACGCTGGAGGGATAGGTTCCTGACCCAGAGACTCCCCAGACTCTGGAATAGATTGCCCATACATGTCAAGCAGAGTGCCTCTTTGGACCTCTTCAAGAGGAACCTTGACGATTGGATGGGAGAAAGGAAATTCACCCCAGGGATCACGCCAGTCACCCTGCTAGACAGGGGTCCAGGAAAGTAAATAATGTGGGAAGAAATAGTCAGGGAATTGTTATGGCTAGGCTTGTATAGGCCCTAGGGCTGATAGCCTAGTACCAACCTATGAACCTATGAACAACCTTACATATATACTTAGTAAAATTCCCCAGAAATGGTGTGATTTTTGGTATCCCCAAACCACACAAAAATGTGAAGGACCATCCAGGCTCTGGCGATGTATGCAGACTGGATGTTGAAATCAGTTGTAAAGAATATTAAGTCTTTTGGTTTATGGAGAATAAGTAGGATATATATATATATATATATATATATATATATATATATATATATATATATATATATTGTCTTGGTATATGCAAACTCAATCAAGCTTAAATCAAAAACAAGGATTTTTTTGTTACAGCATACATTTGTAGTCTGTACACATCCATGGAGCTGGGTTTATTACAGTTTATGGAGTACATGGATACTAGGTCAGATTTTCAGCAAAGAGAAATGAGATTTATAATTATTTTATTGAAATTAGTTTTGAAAAATAACCTTTTTATTTTTGGAATTTTTTTTAACATGCTGGATATGGCAATGGTCACAATAGCCCCAACCTGTGTAAATGGGGTTTTAGCAGAATAGGAAGATCTTTACATGTACGACAGCATACTTAAAATTTTTAAGAAATATTTGCATTTTATAGAGAACATTTTTATATAGTTTGGTGATCCTGACATGCTTACAGAGTTTCAGAATTATTTAAATAGAACATTTTTGAATCTCAGTTTTAAACCAAGTAAGGTTAACACCATCTTTTTAGACATCAAGTGAGTAAAAATCTAGACAATAAGGTCATTACTACTGCTATCCCCGGTTGGCAATCCAAATGAGTTCTTTGACAGTTTTTTTTTTTTATTACCCGTTTTTATACTTCATACATTGTATAAATGTCTCTTTTGCTGCATTTCTCATACTTGTATTGTAAAGGCAATTTACTTTACAATTGTTATTGTATCATGCAATTTTCTTGCTTGCTTGTACTGTGGAGCTTTCCTCCCTGGGCCTCTGCTGAAAAAGGGCAATAGTTCAGTTGGACTACCTCGGTCAACAACTGTCAAATAAAGAATAGTTCAAGATGCGGCCACCAATAATTATTTACAGTTGAACAATATGCACCCACAGTATTTGAAGTCCAATATAGTAAAATGACACATTAGGGCCAACAGGTTGACCACCAGTGGTGAAGTTTTTTTTTCTTTTTAAAGGAAATCAAGTGTTAAAGCACAAGTTTTTTGATGAGGGGGTTATCCATCCACTCTTATTGATGAAATTGAAGTAGAAGTAAAAAGTGGTGAGAAAAGAGTGTTTAAACCCACCTAATGGGGCAGATAGTGTCATGGAATACGAGGGAAAAAAGCAAAATGAAAATTTTCATGAGATATTATCGATACTTATAATATTAAGGACATTATAAACAACAATAGGAAAAGTTTGAAACAGGATAATGTTGTTAAAGATTTAGTGGGCGAAAGACTCATTTTTGTTTATATAACAGTAAATAATTTGAAAAATAGTTCTGAAAAATCAATATATGAGAACAGTTGTCAGGGGTATGTTGTCATTCATTATATGTATTTAAATGTTGTAAACATGAGTAATAGTCCCTCTTTTTTCTGCTATTACTGCATACCCTGCTCCTAAATATTGAACTTGCCTTACCAGCAACCTAGAATATATGCAGAGGAATATTTATCCTGTCAAGTAATCTGTAGAGGTTTGATAATGAGAAAAATCAGACGAAGAATATACAAGCACTACTATGCCACAAAAATTAAAATTAGAATAGTAAGAAAGCTCTGAAAAATGCGACAGTTTATGAGATTTTTTTCTTATTGATTGTATTGAACCTGATAATTGTTGGGAGAGAGGAAAGGGGCTGCTGTACATTTACTGAATGTCAGAGGGAGAGAGGCAGTTGCACTTGAATTCTGCACAGTACGAAGGACTAAATAACCGTTAAAGTTTCAACTCTGCTTAAACAAGCTTAATACTGAAATAAGTTTTATATAAAACATGCTATGGGTCATTTACACGTTTACTTTAAGTTGCTATAAGTATGCATGCTTTTGACTTTAATTTCAAGTCTTTCTAGGAGAGATATTGCTTTAAGTGCTTAATGGAACATGTGCAGTGATTGGCAGTATAGATGAACATGTGTGATTAAAGTTTTATTGTAAACTGTTCTCTTGTAAATTGCTTTTCCAGTCTCCCAATATTTTTAACCTCCTCTGATTCTTATAGTTATCAAGCAAAATATATATATATATATATATATATATATATATATATATATATATATATATATATATATATATATATATATATATATATATATATATATATATATATATATACATATATATCCTACTTATTCTCCATTTAACACAATGGTGAAGAGGTTAACGTTGTTGCCTCACAGCAAGAGGCACTCAGGCTCGTCTCTTGGCTGGTTGCCTTCTGTGCTGAGTCTGCATGTCCACCCTGTGTTTGCGTGGGTTTCCTCTGAGTACTCCGGTTTCCTCTCACAATCCAAAGACACGTGTCTGGAACGTTTCTCCCCAGGCCTTCACTGAAAATAGGCTTTGTCCTAGTCTGACTTTCACGGTCAACAAATCTTAAATAAAATAAATAAAAACTATGCCAGAACAGGAATTTCACTAAAGATTCCCCTATCCCTTTCATTTTGCCAATACACTGATATCAATCCCTGGTAGGTAAGACAGCCTCTAACCTGCAGTTTAAACGTCTTCTTGTTCTCATCCCACACTGTTACATTTTCCTCTCTAGTTATTTGCTCCTAATACCTTGGCTCCTTTGCCGGTTTTCTCTAAACTTCCAAGCTTCTCGTCTATTTTCTGTACCCCTATTTGCAGTTACTATTGGTAAAATCTCCTTTCATGTGTTGGCTTAGTTCTTAGAATACTTTCTGCTACTTTATGCTTATAAAATTCAGAATGGTTATTTCTTTTTCTTTAGTATCTGCATCCAAAATCCAACTCTGTTTCTTGAATCCCCCCCTCCCCTTCATCATCAACCCTTTCAATTTTGAATTATAATGTTCTGCTTGTGTTATGTAGATGAGCCTCAACTCCACAGCTATAAAATAGCTCTTCAAATCAAGCAATGCCAAACTACCTTGTTCTGTTGGAAGGATTAACTTACCCCACTTAACACTTGTACTCTTCCCCTCCCAAATAAATTCTTTCAACTCTACTATTGTCCACAACTTCTTCTCTGGTTGATAAAAATATGACTGACCCATACATAAAACTAAAGGAACTAAAAACATTTTTAGTAATTGTATCTTACTATCTATATCCATAAAAAAAAGATTCCATTTTATCAGTTTTTGTATTTTTCGTCTCTTCCCACTTAGCCTTTGCTGCTGTAAAAACAGCCTTTTTAATCCATACTGCCAAAAAATTTCATCTTATGATCCCATAAATGTGGGTATTGCAGAACATATCCATGTGTGAGGACATAATTTACAGCTTTAGCCTTTGTTTTACCCTGATTCATTATATAATTCAAGGAGACCTGAAACTGTCTCAAACTGTTCCACGACAATAAGATGACTTTTCTAGATATCAGGTACAAAATAATACTTTTTAAAATTAACATAGCAATTATATCCTTGCATTTCTGAGTCCCTTATTTTCTTTGCAAGGACTCTAATTCTAAAGCAAATAAAGGGGGGAAAGGGGCACCCTTGCCTGGTTCCTCTGTTCAAACAACTTATCAGAGAAGAAGAGTCCCACTAAATCTTGTCTCCTATCTTCATATATTCTCTTAATTAACCATAATTATTATTGTATCAAGGAAGGCTTCCATTGCTCAATTCAAAATCCCAGCTTACTCTATCAAATGCTTTTCTTGCATAGAGACCTACTAACAGCAGAGGTATTTTCTTATATTCTACATCCCTCTGGATCAACACTATTCTATTAATTGCAACAAATACCACAGTCCGAGGAACAGATAATATACCAAACAAAGAACACCTCATAGCTGAGTCAGCAAGAATATCAACACAAAGGCTATAATGTCCACACTTTATTAGCTGCTTTCATCAAAAGGCTTCATCATAGGTTCATAGGTTTGTACTAGGCTATCTGCCCTAGGGCATTTATAAGCCTAGCCAGAGTGTGTGCGGCATTCGCCACCCCTTGGGATGAGAATACTACGCCCATTTAGGGTTTAGTTTACTGTGCCTCTGTCTAGTAGTGACACAGACATGACCCCCGCGGTAAACCTATGATCTCCCATCCACTCAAGATTTCTCTTGAAGAGAGTTAGTGAGGGGCTCTGCCTAACATGGACTGGGATTCTGTTCCAGAGTGTAGGGAGCCTCTGGGTTATGAATCTGTCCCTCCAGCACGTCCTATTTATTTCTGTGTTGAGGTTCAAATCTCTTGCTCTCGTGGATGTGATGGATTTGGATTTTCTGAGGTGGAGCATGTCCATTAATTCCGGATTGGACATGGCCTTGTACGTCAGGCATAGATCATCTCTGAGTAGGCGGTATGCGACTGAATAGAGCTAGAGTTTCTTCAGCCGGGCAGCATGACACATGTTTGAGACACTTTATCCTCTTGGTGAGGAACTTTTGGGGTCTTTCCAACTGCTGCAGGTGTCGGGTAAGATACATCCCAAATGGGGCATTGTACTCAATCATGGGCCTGATAAGAGAAGAGCACAGGGGTACAATGACCTCTCTTGATCTAGATGTGAATCCCTTCATGATAAGGTGGGCAATATAGAAGGTCTTCCTAACCACCTTGGCAATGTGAGTGTCAAATGAGAGGTTGCTGTCAACTTGGGTGCCTAGGTCCCTGATTACCTCTTCCGTACTTAATGGATGACCACTTATGCGGTAATTTGTGGTGTGTGTACCTTGTTTTTCCCAAAGGGTATGACTATACATTTTGTGGCGTTCAGTTTAAAGCCATGGCTCTGGCACCAATTATCCGTTTCTATGAGGCCTCTCTGAAGGATGCTTGTGTCCGCTGGAGTATCAGTTATGGCACCCAGTTTGCAGTCATCTGCGAACTTTGTCAGCCACAATCCTCCTATGTTTGCTTGCACCTCGGAAAAATAAATGCTGAACAAGAGGGGTCCCAGGACTGAGCCCTGTGGGACACCTCTTGTGACTGGCTTAGAGTCTGACATGGCTCCAGCAATTCTGACCTTGTGGGTTCTGTCCTTGAGCCAGTTTGCAACCCATCTTGTGACATATGGGTTTACATTTAAGCTGGTGAGTTTGTCTATGATGCCCGAGTGGGGTATTGTGTCGAAGGCTTTTGCAAGGTCAAGGTAGGCTGTGTGAACTGCCTTACCCTCATCAATGGCCTTAGTGACTGTTTCAAAAAAGTTGACCAAGTTCAAAAGGCAGGATCTGCCCTTGACAAAGCCAAATTGGGTAGGATCCAATGTCTGTAGGTCCCCAATGTCTTTGTTTATGAGTTCCATAATTATCCTTTCCATAGCTTTGCAGACCAGGCTCATCAAGCTTATGGGGCGGTAATTTCCAGGGTCCGTAGAGGCACCGCCTTTGTGGAGTGGGACCACTGTTGCTGTACGCCACTCTTTGGGTACGTATCCTGTAGTAAGGCTAAGATTAAACAGCAGCCTTATGTGCGGGTTTAGTTCCTCTTGGAGTTCATGTAGCACGCAGCCCGGGACACCGTCCGGTCCCATTGATGCTGTGTTTTTAGCTTTGGAGAGGGCGGCTCTCACCTGGGCATCTGAGATGTTAGGGAGGCTACACTCTGCTGGGATAGATATTTCTCCTTTTGGGGAGGGGCGGAGAAATTTGCACTGAACCTGTCTGCCAGAATGTTGGCAATGTCTGTGGGTTCAGTGTATTTTGTGTCATTTTGGACCAACTCTGAGCATATCTGGGAGTTTCCACCCAGGTTTCTAACATAGCTAAAGAAGGCCTTGTGATGGTCTTTTGCGATTTTTCTCTCAAAGTTGGCCTTGGATGATTTTATGAGTGATCGTAGTTTTTTGCTAGTGCTGATCAGAGATGCCTTCCCTTCTAGGGATTTTGCTCTGTCATGTAGTAGCTTCCTCCTCCTGTTGTAAAGTTTGTTTATGGCTGGGGTCCACCAGACAGGGCGCCTGCCTTTGGGGGAATGGGTCTTGGTTTTATTAGGGATTGCATGATCCATGCATTCTTGAAGGTGCCCGTAGAAGGCATTTATAAAGGATTCAGTGGTGTGGGTTGTGGTTTCCACTGGTCCAGGGGCCTTGAAGGATACCACTTCAGTCTTAAGAAGTGTGAAGTCGGCTTTTGAGAAGTTCTTCACTGTGGTCTTTTGTGCACGGGGTGGGGGCGGGATGTGGATTTCCAGTGAGATTAATTTATGGTCTGATCTCACCAATGAGGGGTATACTTCCTGTGTGGAGCATTTTGTCCCCATGTTTGTGATGATCAGGTCTAGTATATTATCTCCTCTTGTGGGAGTGGTGACTAGTTGTTCCATCGCATTTGAGTTTATGAATTCTAGGAACCTTTGGGCTAGGGTGTTGGGGCTTGAGTAATGTTCCCAGTCTATGTTTGGGTAGTTGAAGTCTCCCAATATGATGGTATTTGGAGAGACATTCATACTCTCCAGTGTCTTCAGGAAGGCTGAGTGGGGTTCCTGAGTTTGAGAGGGTGGTCTGTAGCATGCTACAACCTGTAGGGCAGTTTTGCCTATGGTTAGTTGCACCTGGATGGTCTCAGATGCTTCGTGCGTTGCCACTAACCTGGAGGTGTGGGTATCTTTGATGAATATGGATACTCCCCCTCCTTTTGTGGTTCGGTCCAAGTTTTGGGGCCGGAAAGCATGATATGAGGTAAAACCTGTAGTGCTGGGGTGCTCTCAGGAGCCTTGAACCAGGTTTTAGAAAACAAATTCACTATAAGTTACACCCTTTATAAATACTGCATTCAATCAAAAAAAAAAAAAAAACAATAAAACAATCAAGTAGCAAAAGCAATTATCATTTAAGCTTTCTTAACATACACTCTTCTGCTTTTTAAAAAAAACACTTAACATTCACTGCATCAAGTCCTGGACTTCTATCTGATCTCAACTGTATTTGCCAGGAAGCTTCTCTTTGTTCCAAAAATAATTTTAAATCACCTCCCCTTAAATCTAAATGCCTTTGATCTATAACCGAAAATAAAAATTTCTTAAAGTTGGGGCAGCTCAAGGTGTGCTTGCACAAAGCACTTGTGTCTCTCTTCCTAATGTAATACTGATGTTCCTTGACATGTTCCAACAGCCTTCTAGTAGTCATAACAATAAAGAATGCTGTACACCCTGAACACATACTAATATACACAACACCCTGACAGCTTCCTGGCAAATAAAGTTTAGATCAGATAGAAGTCCAAGACTCAATGAAGTGAATATTAAGTGTTTTTTTTTTTTTGTTTGTTTTTTTTTAAAGCAGAAGAGTGTATGTTAAGAAAGCTCAACTTGGTTAATTACTTTTGCGACTTGTTTTATTGATTGTTAATTGAATGCACTGTTCTATCAATGTTGTCAAATGCTGTGTCCCCACCAAAAAAAAAATTGTAAGTTTTGTAGTTAACTTGGTATCAGTGTTGTCTTCTTTCATTCCTCCTCATGGCTGGGTTACGGATCCGACCCTTGGATCAGACTCAGCTGCATTATTACACACTAGGATCTAAGTCTCAAGCTCCACCCACTTCCCACAATGCACTGTCCTCTGCGCAACTCCCTCAGATCGAGTATGCTGCCTAAATAGCTGAGAGAGAGCAGAAAAAGAAAAGGAAGTACACACAAGAACCAGAAAGCTCAAAACCAGGAACATTATTCCTAAACAGTTTTCTCCAGGTCTTCTAGAGGACTGGGTAGGGAGATGGCTGGAAGAGAAGGTGAGGAAGAATGAAAGAAGACAACAGATACCAAGTTATGTTAAGTACATAACTTATGAATCTGATGTCGCTTTCATGTCTCCTCATAGTTGGGTTAGAGTCCCCAGCTATACAACTCCTGGGTGGTCTCAAGGAAGGATATGCCAGAGCACTGCCGAACCAAAGGAAGCTCTGCCCCTGGAAACTGTGTCTAACTTGGAACATGTGACAAAGGTACGAGTTTTTGACAAAGTGGCTGTAGCACATATATCATCTAAAGATGCCCTGGAAGAAAAGGTATATGAGGTGGACATTGACCTAGATGAGTGGGCCTCAGGAGGACAAGGTAACTGTAATCCATTACTGGCATAAATCAAAGCAATGCAGCAAAAGTAACTCTCGACACTGCCTGACCTACATGGCTATGAGAGAAGGACACAAATAATTGGTCTGATTTTCAAATTTGCTTTGTCCTATGAAGGTAAAAACATAAATGCCTATGAACATCAAGCAGGTGTAACAAACGTTCTCCTTCATTAGAGAAATTTGGGAAGAAAACTGGTAGCTGAATGTTCTGGTTGAGACTGGATTCTGTAGCTACCTTGTGCATGAAAGAGGGATTAGTACTAAGGGACACCCTATCATTATGGAAAATGATGTAAGCAGGCTTAGAAGACAGCGCCTGGATCTCCGAAATTCTCTTTGCTGAAGTAATGGCGATAAGAAAGACCGTCTTTCATGAAAGAAACTAAATCACAACCACTGGCTGGTTCAAAATGTTTTTGAGTTAAGCCATGTAAGACCATAGTGAGATCCCATGGGAGGGAAGGATATTTAACTGGAGCCCTGAGGAAGAAGATTCCTTTCAAGAAGGCCTTGAAAAGTTTGGAGGTTGTACGGGAACTGAAAACAGTACCTGAATGGAAATTAGAAATGGCTGCCAACTGAAGGTTGATAGTAAAGAAACTGGCTCCTTCTTTAAAAAGAAAAGCAAGGAAGAGAAGGATAGCTGATATCGAAGCTGAAAAAGGGTCAATGTTTCCTTTAGAGGCCCAGAAGACAAATCTCTTCCATTTACTCCCATAGACTTTCTTGGTAGCCATTTTTTGGGAGGCTAGAATAATGTCTTGGACATGGAAAGCAAGCCTGGACCTTCAAACGAAGCTGTCAGTTTGAGAGATATCAGACTGGGGTGAAAACCCTGGATCGGGTGAAAAAGGAGGTCCTGTTTGAATTCCAGTATCCATGGAGGATATTTCAGGTGAGACCAGAGGAAGGGGAACTAAATTTGACGAGGCCAATAAGAGGAAACGAGGATTACCGAGGACTTCAGAAGTTTTTGCTTTTTGAAGAAACCTTGGGATCAAGGGTAGAGGAGGATAAGTGTACAGGAGACCAGGGGGCTGGGCCAATCATGAATTTGTGTTTCCCTCGGGGACTCTCCCGCAGGGAGGGATCAGAGCGAAGTAGTAGTTGCACTTGCTGTTTTGCGGGGGATGCAAACAGGCTGCTGCAGGGTTGGCCCCAGTGGCTGAAGATTAAGTCCACCACTGAATGGTTAAGGGACCACTCGTAAGGGGTCAGAACGTACCTTTCCCCAGTATGTGAGTTGCAAATAGAAAAAGGTCCAAAGAAATCGCCCAGTCCCAGACCCTCATGGCCTCCCTGCATAACAGGTAAGAGCGGGTTCCTCCTTGTTTGTTGATGTACCACACCACTGAGATGTCATTTGTGTGAATAGCAATAGTTCCTAGAGGGAGAATGCCCTGAAAGGTTTGCAGTGTAAGGAGAACTACTCATCTCCAGAACACTGATATACAACTTGGTCTCTATGTGGGACCATGTGCCTTGGACCAGCTTTCCCTTGAAATGCCACCCCAACAAACTGGGAAGCGTTTATAGTCACTGTGGCTGAGGGGGAAGGAAGAAGGAAAGGTCCGACGATTGCCAGGTAATCCGACAACCACCATTGGAGATGCTTTCTGCCAAGCAAAGTCAATTTAATAGGAAAAGATGGAGGCTGGTAGAGAATATTCCACTGAGCAGCCAGGGTCCATTGAAGTACTAGCATAAAATACCTTGCTAGAATGACTAAGGGAATGGCAGCTGCCATACATCTAAGAGCATGAAGTATCAGCATTGCCGGGGGGGGGGGGGGGAGGTAGGGGGGGACCGGTTGAAGACTGCTTGAAAATTCTCTCTCAAAGACTGAACATGATGAGTGGTTAGAACTACAATCTGGTTTACTGTGTCCAAGGAAGCTCCGATAAATTTTACATTCTGAACTGCAGATGGTTTAGACTGTCAGGTTTATGGTGATGCGCAGATAGTTGGCAAGGCTGAAGAAGTGATCTCTGGCCTGGAGTAGTTGATGGCTGGTTGGGGCAATGAACAGCCAGTTGTTCAGATATAGAAACACCAAAAATCCTTGCAGTCTTAGGTGAGCTGCAACCACTGCCATGCATTTGGTAAACACTCTGGGGGCTGTGGCCAGTCCAAAGGGCAGAGCTTTGAAATGGAAGTGACTGGCTCCCAGCTGGAACTGCAAATGACTTCTGGAGCATCTATTTAATGTGATAGTACTCGTCCTTTAAGTCACTGAGCACATCCAATCATCCTTCCAAAGAAGCAGAAGAATGGACTGGACCGTCACCACTCGGAACTTTGCCTTCTTTATGAGCAAATTCAATTTTTTTAGATCCAAAATGGAACACAGGTCCCCGGTTTTCTATGGCACTAAAAGGAAGCAAGTGTAAGCTCAAAATCCTTGTTTGTTTGTTCAGGACCTCTTGGATGACTCTTTTGAAGTAGATTTAGAATTTCTGCAACTGAGTACTCCCCTCTCACTGGGTGGAAAATTGGGGAATCTCTGACTTCTCTGGTGGTGGAAGGAGAAAGGGAATATAATAACCAATGGATATACTCTTTAGCACCCATTTGTTTTGCATTACATCGGTCAAGACGGTAGGCTGCAGAGAGAAAAACAACCCCTGACTGTCTCCAGAGATAGGCAGTGCCTCAAGAGTGCTGATGGGGCCCATCAGAGAGGAGCTCCCTGAAACCCTGATTCTGCAGGCCCTCTCAGACTCTGGGGCAGCATCTCCCATTGAAACCTCCTCCTCTGCCTCTAGAAGGATCCCTGTGTTGATCCTGGGAAGACCCCTGAGATTTCCAGAGCCAGGTTTTCTTTCCCTTGTGTTGGTTTCTAGAAGAAGTGCGCTGAGAGGTTGAAAACTTGACCCTGATGGCAGACAAGGTCTTCTCTTCCTGTTCACTGCAGATTAGGGTCTCTGACAGATGGTCCAAAAAGGCAGGACCCATCAAATGAGGCATTAACAAGGGTTCCATGAAATCAGAAAACCTCATCCAGGCATGTCTTCGAATAGCAATGCCTGAGCCAGCTGCCCATAAGGCACCCTCCGTAGAGTGGAAGATAAGCCTCATGGATTGTACAAGGATGAAAGAGTTGAGAGTTATGGGAGACCTTCTTGAAGTCCTCCGCCGACATGATCTCTGCCAGAGTCTGTGAATTACTTCTCCAGTTCCCTCAGTAACTGAGTAAAGTGTGCCAGGTAGTTTAACGTGCTCAGTGAAAGTGGTCAAGGCGTAAACACACATCAAACCTGTCCATCGCTCTGCACTCCCTGTTCCCTGATACAGTGGAGCTCTGTTCAGCTAGCTTCTTTTTGGTAACTGCTGCCACAACCATGGGATCAATGGAATACCCTTAGTCCAATATGGTATGTCCTTAGGGGAAGATAACAACTTGTCCGGACATTTAGGAATCGGTTCAACAGAGTCTGGCTCCTTCCAGACCCAGCAAAACACCAAATCCACAAGCTCGTCGAGCGGGTGGACAACTCAGGATGTACATGGGCCTCTCCCAAAAACCTCTAAAAAAAAAAAAAAATGACTCTTCCGAGGAAGGAGGTTGGGCCAACCAACCACCTCTCCGCCTCATGATCTCTAAAATGTCCACTGGTGGTGACCTGGGGAATCCGTCAAATCCGTGTCCTTGGTGATGGACTCCAACGAAGAAGTCAATGTGCCTCCTTTTGCACGTCCTCTTACGAGGAATCTCCTCAAGACTTGAGAAGCCACATCCGCCACTGCAGGTGGCAAATGAGACCTGGGGGAGTTAGAGTACAGTCCATTATAGGAAGTAAGAGGAACTCAAGACTTGGATCCTAGTCTGCAAAAATCTGGTAGAATTGGATCCATAACCCAACCATGAGGAGGAATGAAAGAAACATCAGATCACACTGATCCATATCTATCAATTGCTGCAACACCTTTACCTTTCTTTCAGCTATTACAGGCAAATATGTTATAATCCCAGTTTAAAATTGAAATGGGTTTATATGAAACTGGGTCTGATGGGGTTTTTACCATCTTTACGCAATATAGCTATCACAACTTTCTTCCAAGATGCTGATGCTTCTCCTTTTATAAAACTGTTAAATACCCCAAGCCTTTGTCACTTTCTTCCTTAACTTCCACAGGAATAAAATCTGCTCCTGGAACTTTCCTTAAGACTGATATGTCACCCAATTTTATCTCATCCCATTCTATCTTAACTGTAAATTGTTGAGCCTCACCTACCTCTAGCTATTGCATAATTAATTCTTCTATAAATATTGCGGTACTCTTTATTTCCACATTTCATTTTATATAAATTTTCATAAAATTTCTGAAATATCACTAATACCTCTACAGGATCTGATAATTTTTCTCATTAAAGGCTCCCTAATTCTGGTGACGATCCTTTCTACGTTCTGTTGCCTAACTCATTGTGCTTAAAGTTTTTGTGCTCTGGAGTTATCAAAAAATAACTGCTGAACAGCTATCTTTCTAGACTTATGCATCGCCTCACAGTAAGACGTTGTCCTGTTAGATTCTCAGCTAGAGCGTCTTCTGTGTGGAGACGTGCGTGAATGAGGTACCTTCGTTGAAGGTTGTGCATCAGGGCCGGCAACTCTGCACGTAAAAATCTACTGCCAATCATTAGCGGACCCGAGTTCCGCTGTGGTGACCCCTAACTGGGAAAAGCCGAAAGACACAACAACAACAACAACCTAGATACTTCTCTTATGTTCTCTCTAACATTCTGCATTTGCGCCTCCTCTACGAGATTCCCCTTATTCTGCAATTCTATAATTTTTCCCAGCCACTATAAGTAATTCTTATGATTTCTTAACGATATCTATTTCTACCATATTTTTAAACTGCATTTTAATTTTTTCCCACTATCTATAACTTCTGCAGATATTTCTATCTTCTCTAATAACTACTGAATTATTTCCACTATCTATTCCTTAAATTCCTCTACTTTTAACAGGTAGGTGGGAAAGTGCTAGCATCTCATTTTTACTTCCTTACACTGCTTTTTGTATTTTTTTTTTTTTTTTTTATTGTTGCATGATCTGAAGTAGTTACTGGAGGTGCGTCGAAGCTTTCAATCAAATGCAGATATTCCTGTGAGATATAATTTCTATTTAGTCTAGTCCAGCTATTGTACTTGGGGAATATGCAAATTCTGAGTTTCTACTACTGAATTCACTTATTTTCAGAAATTTCTTCAGAACTCCACCAACTTTGTTATATTTTCCCTTCTAGTCACCCCCCCACCCCCACATACATCTTCAGTATTGTAAATCAACTTCTGTTCCCCATCAAGTAATATTCCTTGCTAAAAGCTAATTATTTCTCAAAGAAATTTCATAAGCTCCAGAATAGCAGTTTGTGGTGGAATATAAATAAACACCAGTGTAATCATCCTCCCTTGCCAATAGCACCTTACTACTACAAATCTACCACTGTTGCCTTTTTCTCCTCTAACACTTCCAGCCCCTCTAACAATTAGTGTAATACGCTTTTTCATTGACCCCGATATTCTGCTGATATCCATCCAGAAATCCTGTCAAAATCAAAAGCTCATTTCTTTCCAATGTGACTGCAACACCATTTTTCTTTGCACAATACTTTCTTAATATATAATTCAATAGTCTTTTCTTTTTGTCTATACCTGTAAGGCAATTTACGTGCCAAAATAATATGGATAGTGTAGACATTATGATAAAAAGCTGTTGCTCCTACCAGTTATACAGGTTTAGTGTTTTCGAATGTGCTTTTCCAACTTTTGCGTTAGATGCACATACTAATGCTTGGCAGGCTGATTTTTATAGTTTCTTCTCATCTACATTTGAAACTGTGTCACGTTTTTCAAGTCTTCTAATTTTAAATGAAAACTCTCAAACAAAAAACTGTTTTCAAAACACACCTATCCCCTATTAAATTAAAACAAATAAACAAAACTATGTACATCTTCTAAAATCTGTTTTTCATGTTAGAAACCTCAAGTGAGTCAGATTAGGGTTAGGGCCTACATAATGTCATGAACCAAAAATGAAGCTATGAGTAACAGCAACACCCAGGCTGTCCAAGAACAAAGGCCTCTGGTATGGTCCAACCTTTCCAACAGGAGTGTAAAAGGAGATTTTAGGCTGGGGGACAGAGGGAGTGATGTGGAACCGGATAAACACAAGACAACTCGAGTCTATCATTATGGTAAGTGTATAACCTTCATATTAGATATCTGTCTTTGATTCAACATTTGAGACAAATTCTCAAGCTAACAAGACACTTGGATGGTACTAAAGAAGAATATTTCTGATGACAGTGAAACCAAAGGATGTATGGGAGATTTGGATTGTACATCCACCATTTTGCAGTGTGACACAAATGTATGAATATCTGACCAAGCAGCTGCAACAGAAATTTCATTTGTAGAGATCCTACCTATAAATGCAGTAGAGTGAACTTTGCTTTGGCATGCAAAGTCAGTCCCAATTTTTCACACACAAATGTTATACAGTTGGAAAACCAGATGGATAAACTGACTTTTGACATTCCTTAGCCCAATTTCTGTTTACAGATAGCAATGAAAAGATGCTCGGATTTCTTGATGTCGTTTATCCTGTGTAAATAAATTTGAGTTGCTGATGAATATCGGGTAAGTATAGAAAATACTCTTCTTTCTTTGAATACTTTGGGAAGGGCACTAGCAGATTGATAGTCTGGTTAAGGTTTCTACTGAGGCTACCTTTGGGAGAAAGTTAGAATTCCTAATGGTACTCTGTTCTGATAAAAGACCAGATATGGGGCTTTATAGGATAATGCCTGTAATTCAAAAAATCCTCTTTGCAGAAGTGATTGCCATCAAACATAGGGTTTTCCAAGAAACTTATTTTAAATCTACTGTAGTGGCAGGCTCGAAAGAATCTTTTGCTAAAGCCTGAATCATGATAGCAATGTCCCAAGGGGGAACCAGAGTACTGATTCCTTAAAAAAAATGTTCCAGTCAGAAAAGCTTGTAAAATTTTCAGACAGGGGACAGAAGACTGATTTTGCCCTATGTGAAAATTGGAAATGGTTGCCAATTGTATTTTGATGGTTGAGAAGCTAGATCCTTTTTGAAAAAGCTGCCAAGAAGTCCATAATGGATGGAAGAGGGACTGAAAAGGGATTTAATCCTCTAGAAGAAGCTCAAATAGTAAACCTTTGCCATTTGCTGAGGTAAACTTTTCTACTAATTTTTTCCATGTGGAAGACAAAATGTGAATTAAAGGAGCAAAAAGCCTGGCATATCTAGCCAACGTTAGAATTGGGAGGAATGATGCAGTTAATGTCAGAGTTTAAAGGTCCCAGTGAGCCTGACTGGACAGGTGACTATGAAGATCTGGAAAATGGTCCAGCACCTGGGGTGGCTGTACTAGATGAGGCTGGAGAAAGGGAATCCAAACTTGCCAGGACCAAGAGGGGACAATGAGGATAACTTTGTCCTTGCACCTTCTCACTTTCTGAAGAAATTTCATTATAAGAGGAAGGGGATGAAAGGCATAAGAGAGAGCCAGGGACCAATTATAGACTAAAGGATCCCTTGGAGCCTCACCTTGTGGAGGGATTCGGGTAAAGTAACTGCTGTACTTATTGTTTATGTATGAAGCACAAAGATCGCAGCAAGCTTAGCCCCAGTGACTGAAAATCTGTGTTGTCACTGTCTGATTGAGGGTACCACTCATGAGGCAGAAGGACAGACCTGCTCAACTTGTCCACCAGAACACTAAGTCCCATGTGCAATGCAATGACTAAGTGACAGGAAGACATCACTCACTGTCACACACACATGGCGTTTTGCAAAGTGGATAAGATCACGTTCCTCCTTGCTTGTTGATATACCAAACTACTGCCATATTGTCCATCTGTATAGCAATCACACCCACAGGAGAGAGTCCTGAAAAATGTACAACACAAGGATGACCGTCCTCATCTCAGAGACACTCCTGTGAAGACTGGCCTCTGGGGTTGACCAAGAACCTTTAACAGTCTTCCCTTCAAAATGCTCATCACTCCCACCCCAGAAAGGAAGCATCCATGGTTAAAGTAGCTATCTTAGCTAACTATAGAATGGCCGACCCTTTCAGACTACCGGAAAAGTCAACCATCATCTGATGTGCTCCCTGTATATTGGTGCATGTAGTGGATGCAGGAAAGGGAAATGAAGACCAAGACTCAGCAACTCTGGCAAGAAATGAGGAGGTAGCAGAGACCAGATCCGAAAAGTGTCTGGATCTGAATATTTAGGAGTTCTTGGTGTCGCACCAAGTAGATCTGTAGGGTCCAGGGACTGTTTTGTGGGTTTCTCTACCCCATTTCTGATTCCTTCTCTTTCTCTAGGCTTGTCTCTCTCTCTTTTTCCTTTAATGGCTTGGTTTATCAGTTCTTTTAGCAGGAATGGAACATACGAAGAAAATGTAGCCAAAATTTCTGCTTGGGGAGGAAGGCGGCACCTTAAGGACAAGATTTTACTTATGTCCCTGAAGAGTTCTGGACCCAAAAGAGGCACATGCCTCGCAATCTGTGTCCAGGTATGCCACCCTCAGGTAACAGACACAATGAGTGAGGGTCCTGTGGCGGTATGTTGTAGCTACAGGCCAAACACTTTTTAAATCTGGCAGCCTTGTCCGACATACTAGAAACAGCAATTAAACTACAACAGACACCAGTATGGACAATAAAAAGAAGATATGTACTTACCATAACATTCCATCTCTGTTGTCCATCTTCATTCTTCCTCAACCTGTGGGTTCGGATACAAATCTCGGATCTGACTTGTACCCTTTTTATAGCTTAGGATCAGACTCTCAAGCTCCTCCCTTACCCATAATGCCCCTGTCTCCCAAATCACCTCAGATCGGGTTTGCTGCAGCTATACAAGCAAATATATAAAGGATGGCTTGAGAACTACCAGAATATTCACAGCAGACAGAATAAGGTTCTCAAAAGGAGCAACAGCTCCTATAACAGCTCCACAAATCTTCCCTGAAGGGACAGGGTGGGGGGTGGAGGGGGAGGGAGTAAGGTTGAGGAAGAATGAAAATGGTAAACACAGAAGGAACGTTATGGTAAGTTCATAACTTCTTTATCTGATGTTATTTTCATTTGTTCCTCAACCTGTGGGACAGAGTCCCCAGCTAGAGTATCCCCCGGTGGAACTCATGTCATGATAGGATATTCGGAAGCACTGGGGAGCCAAAAGCAACCTTACCTCTAGACACAATATCTAGCTTGTAATGTAACAAGGGTACGAGAGTTTGACCAAGTAGCAGCTGCACAAACGTCCCCTATCAGAACTCTAGGCCAGAAGGCTTGAGATGTAGACACATCTAATAGAATGAGCTTTAACATGTAAAGGGGTTTCTTTAGCGGAATACACGAGAGATACAGTGTGTGATCAATTTGAACAAAGTGAGTTTGGACATTGGCCTTCCCTTTCTAACAATGGAATAGGAGACAAACAGCTGATCGTTTTTTTTTTAAAAAGATTTAGTCCTGTCCAAATAGAAACACAGCTGTCTATGGACACCTAGCAGGTGAAAAGTGTATTCACCCTTGCTCTGGAAATTAGGGAAGAAAAAGTACAGTTTTGTACCTACCATAAATGTAGATGTTTGAGTGTCTACATTGCTGCAGTCATTACACTTGGGTTATTCCTGCTGTCGGGCAGTTCCCCGGTTGGCCTGAGTTCCAAAGTCTTGGTCCGGCATGGGTTGCTGTCGCCTCCTCCCTGACGTCAGTGCGACAGGGGTATATAAGATGCAGCAGACGCCATTTTCTTCAGTTTTTCTTGCCCCAGATGTCGGGTGCCTGTAAATAGGTAAGCAATTCCAATTGCTAATGAAACATACAAAAGAAATGCAAAAGACAACTTACAGCTACCAGCAAATACTCCCCCCATAGTTAGTAAGGATAGGAGACATAGGTACGTACCAGCCAGTAAGAGGGGAAGGAGGGAGGGTAACCTGGTCTGCAGCAGTGTATACACTCAAACATCTACATTTATGGTAGGTACAGAACTGTACTATGTTCATTGTGTTAAACTGCTGCAGTCATTACACTTGGGTAGAATCCCAAAGCTGAGGTAGGGTGGCTGGTTCTATAAGGCATTAGGGGTGGCTATAACACCATGCAGCACTGCAGTGGCAAACCAGCTCTGGATTTAGAATATAGAGGTAGATGGTAATGCTTGGTGAAGGTATGTACAAAACTCCAAGTTGCTGCTTCCAAAATATCCTTGGTAGGTACTCCCCTGAGGTAGGCAATTGAAGTGGCTGTTGCCCTGGTGGAGTGAGATCTAATGCTGCTAGGTACAGGTTTTCCATGGTATGTGTAGCAGAACCGTATACAATGTCCTATCCATTTTGAAATTGTCTGTTTTGAAATGGCTTTTCCTTGTGCTCCTGCAGCATATGCTACCAATAATTGCTCAGATTTTCTGAAAGCTTTGGTTTTGTTCAAGTAGAAGCGTAACTGCCTGTGAATGTCCAAAGAGTGCAGTAGTCTCTCCCCTTTATTCTGTGGTTTAGGATAAGAAGTTGACAGGTGAATAGTTTGGTTTAGAGCCACACTGGATACCACCTTTGGCATAAACGTAGGGTTAGTTCTTAAAGACACCCTGTCCTGGTGGAAAATGAGGAAAGGTTCCACTGCCATTAATGCCTGTAATTCTGAAACTCTCCATGCTGATGTCATTGCCAGGAGCAGAGCAGTTTTACAAGAGATATATTTTAATTCTGCTGTGTTAGCTGGCTCAAAAGGAGGTAAAGTTAGTTTTTCCAAAACAAAGTTGAGGTCCCAAGTTGGAGTAGGTGCTCTACGGGGCGGTCTTATGTTTTTAGACCCTCTAAGGTACTGTTTAACAGAGGATTAGAGAAAATTGGTGGATCCGTGTTGTAGTGAGCAGAGATGGCAGAGGCATGGATCTTGATGGATGAGAAGGAGAGGCCTTTGTCCAGCATCTCAGTTAAGTATTGTACTATCTGAGGAATGTTTGGGACAAGAGGGTCAAGGTTGTGAGCTTGGTTCCAGGCACAGAATCTCTTCCATTTATCCAAATAGGCTTTCCTGGTACTAGGCCTTCAGGCCTACAGAATGACATCCATAACAGCTTTGGAGAGAGGCACTGCTTGCTTGACTAAGGAATCTTCCATGCAGCTAGGTTTAAGGTCTTTAGCTGGCTGTGTAGTATTTGATTGTTGTGCTGAGTCATGCTGGCATGGCCAGTCTGGTGCAATCAGGATCATTTTTGGCTCTTCTTGCCTGGCGTTTATGAGTACCTTTGGCAGGAGAGGTAGTGGTGGGAAAGCGTATACCTGTAGGTTCTCCCAGCTGAATGAGAGGGCATCCACTTTCCATGCTTGTGGATGGTAACACCTTGTGCAGAATTTCTGTAGCTGGCAGTTCATTGGTGATGCAAACAGATCTATTTTCGGGCTCCATCATTTCTGTGTTATCATTCTGAATATTTGTGGATTCAATTCCCATTCATGGGGATCCATGATGTTTCTGCTTAAGTCGTCTGCCAGTGTATTTTTCTCTCCTGGCAGGAATTGTGCTTGCAGATGAACTTGAAGGTTTATAGCTGTGTTTCACAAGGTCATGGCTTGCCTGCATAGGGGGTAGGAGTGAGTGCCCCCTTGCTTGTTTATGTACCACATAACTGTGGTGTTGTCTGTCTTTAGCCGTAGTTGTCCTGGATGCAGCAGGTCCTTGAAAGCTATAAGGGCATTTTGTAAAGCTAGCATCTCATTTTGATTGATGTGAAGATGCCTTTGTTCTGCGGGCCACATGCCCTGAATACATTTTCCTGCCATGTGTACTCCCCAGGCGTAATCCAGTGCATCTGTTGTCAGTATTTGCCTGGCTGTGGCTGGTGTAAAAGGCTGTCCCTTGTTGAGGTGACAAGCTTGAGCCCACCATTGAAACTCCTGTTGAAGGCACGGTATTAGTGGTATAACTGTTTCCAAACTTTGACAGTGTTGAGACCATACATTCTTTAGGTACCATTGTAGTTTCCTCATATGTAGTCTGGCATATGGAATTAGCAGGATGCCATGTAACCCAAGGCCTGCAGAATTTCTCTTGCAGGGAGTTGGGTCTTTGTTGCTATCAATTGAAAGTATTGAGTCAGTTGTCCTTGCTTGTCTGGCGTGAGATAAGCCATTTGGGCCGTTGTGTTCAAGCTGGCACCCAGGAATATAATCTCTTGTGAGGGCACTAGTTTTGATTTCTTTTCATTTACTGCATACCCCAAGCAACTTAATAACTTTTTTACAAACTCCAGATGCTTTAGAAGAATGTCCTTGCTCTCTGCTTGAATCAGGCAGTCGTCCAGGTATGGATAAATTTGAATTCCTTTCTGTCTGCAAAATGCAATTACTGGTGCCAGGCACTTTGTGAAGACCCTGGGTGCAGTAGATAAGCCAAAGGGCAGTGCAGAGAATTGGTAGTGCATTGGTCCAGCTATGAATCTGAGGTATCTTCTGCAGTTTTGTCTGATAGGGATATGTAGGTATGCCTCCTTAAGGTCCAAAGTCACGAGCCAAGCTTTCTTGCCCAGCATGGGAAGAAGCTGCTGTAGTGTCAACATTTTGAATTTCGGAACATCCAGGTAAGTGTTTAGAGAAGAAAGATCCAGAATGGGTCTCCAGGCTTTGTCCTTTCTGGGTACCAGAAAGAGTCGAGTAAAATACTTGTCCTTGCTCCTGTGATGGTACCTTTTGAATAGCTCTCATGTCCTTGAGTGCTGTAATTCGTTTTTGAGCCTTTGCCCGTTGATTTGGTGGCAGATTTGGCATTCCTTTTAACCTTGGCAGAGTGTGAAAGTGGAACCTGTAACCTTAAAATACAATGTTGAGAACCCATTTGCCTTTGGTGATCATAAGTCATTGGAGCTGCTTTTTATACGGTTGGGGCCTGTCTTCCACTTCTTTCTGGGCTGATGCAACCCATTGTCGAGGCCTGTAAGGACCTTGTGTTTGACCTCTACCTCTTGGACGTCTGTATCTTCCCCTAGGAGGTCTGTCTAATTGGAAAGGACCAATTCTTAGCTGGCCAGTTTCTGACAAATCTAGGAGGCTGAACCTGTAAGAAATCCTTCGCCGTCTGCATAGATTTTGCCTTATCCTCCATTTTCTTTAATACCTCTTCTGCCTTAACTCCAAACAACACATCCTGCTGCAGAGGTGCATCCAATAATTTTGCTTTAACATGATCTGGTAACGTATGTTCTTTTAACCAAGCATGTCTTCTAATGACAGAGCCTGTAACTGCTGCTCTGCAGGAGGCCTCTAGAGAATCAAAACCACATTGCAAAGTATGCTTTCCCACTTGTTCAGCTGCATGCAATAAATCCTGCATTTCTTTAAAATTAGGAGGATCTGATTCTGGAAGCATTTTTTGTTTTAACTGAGACAGTAAAAATTGCTGATATTTTAGCATGTGAAACTGGCAATTTAAGGCTCTCATTGCTAAAGTTGCAGACGTATATACTTTCTTTCCCCATCTGTCTAATGCTCTGGAATCTCTGTCAGAGGGAACTGGATTCTTGGCTGATGAGGCCTTAACTCCTTTGGGTCCCTGAGAAATAGTTTCAGGGTCAGCTACAGGGCTTTTATACAGAAATGTATGTGAGTCAGGGACTCTGTAGTATCTGTCAGGTTTAACAGGGGCTGGAGGCAAGGAATCAGGATTTAAGCTGCATTCAGTATACACATCATCCACAATATCTAACACTGGCGGAATAGCAAGGTGTCTGTGTTGAGGTAATAAAAGGAAGTCTTTGAGCCTTTTCTTGGATTCTGAGTAATCCTGGCCTTCCCAGTGGAAATGCTCCCTCATGGTATGTAGGGTTTCCCCAAAGGAGTAGTCCTCAGGCGGTGAGGCTGATGGAATTGATTCCTCAGCATCAGAATCCTCATAAGGGGGTAAAGAGTATCCTAGGTCTGAGGATGAATCAGAAGAGATGGACACCTGGTCGGATGAGTCATAGTCTGCATCCTGTCTAGGACTTTTATCAGGAGGGGGATGGGACCCCCTGATCAGAGTGATTAGGTCTTCGGCCATTTTGAGCATTTGTTTCTTAGGCATGGAGTCCTGTTTTGGAGAATGCTGTAATTGTTTCTTTGATTTTAAAGGAGGCTTAGACTTAGCTGAGGGTTTAATGCTTAACTGAGTAGGTCTGAAGACACCCTCTGAAGCTGTGGGTTGCTCAGCTACTCCGGATCCCTCTGAAAGGTTAGTCTCGGTAGGCTGTATAACTTGTGTGTCCGAAGGCCCAGCCATCACCACGTGGAAGTCAGAGGCAGCCTGTGGTTCTACAAAAGCGGTCGTCAGGGGCTGCAAAGGTGCCTCGCTGAAAACCGGAGAACCGGTGACAGGCCTACAAGAGGCTTCGTCGCCAGTTTTGGGCCTCTGATGCCTATCCTTGTCTTTGTGCTTTTTGTGTATTCCAGTCGTCGGAAGTTTCGACGGCATGGTATAATTGAATTTTCTACCAAAATAATGTCGGGCAAAATCAAACAGACGTTTAATAGTGCGCTTGTTAAACCTAGCACAAAACCGACAACCAGTGACGTCGTGGTCTGGGCCTAGGCATGGGATACAATAGGAATGGAAATCCTTATGAGGTATTTGCTTCCCACAAGAAATACAGTTATTAACTTTTACCGACATCGGTCTGAGGCAAGAAAAAATTTCCCCAACGGGGTACTTAGCTTTTGTAGTAGACTTCAGTTCTGGATTCGGAATGAAAATCTCAGGAGACAGACGACTGGCACTTGCGAACTTGCTTTGCTTCGGGCACCGCGCGGCAAGAAAGACTGAAGAAAATGGCGTCGGCTGCATCTTGTATACCCCTGTCGCACTGACGTCAGGGAGAAGGCGACAGCAACCGACGCCGGACCAAGACTTTGGAACTCAGGCCGACTGGGGAACCGCCTGACGGCAGGATAACCCAAAGACTGCAGCAGTGTAACACGATGAACATCTAGCAGGTTAATGACTTCACATATCATTTTTGGGGGGCACCTTTAGGTAAAAAGAAAGGATTAGTATGCAAGGTCACTATCTTTATGAAAATTCAAACAGGGTGGTATGACTGATAAAGATTGTAATTTGAATATCCTTTAAGCTGACATGATGGCCACTGAAAAAGCAGTTTTCCAGGTCAGAAATTTCAAGTCTATCTTGGCTGAAGGTTCGAAAGGAGGTAGGGACAAGAGCTTGTAACATCATGGTTAAATCCCAAGGAGGAGAGGAGTCCTTTATAGGAGGTCTAAGTAATAAGGCATCCCTAAGAAAGGTCTTACACAGTTTAGATGAAGCTAGAGAAGATTAACTGTCCACAATATGATAATTTGAGATGGCTGCCAGCTGCACCTTGACAGTAGAAAAACTTGCTCTGCTTTGGAAAACGTGAAGCAAAAAAATTCAAAACCACAGGAATGATTTTGGTGAGCCATATAGAAAATCTCTTTCATTTACTTTTATAAATCTTTCTAGTAGAGGCTTTATATGTGAGGATATTAAAATCCTTTGAACAAATGAAGAAAACCTGGTATTTCTAGCCATCATTGGAGATGGAGAAACCATGTGGTCAGTATCAATCCTGGAAAATCTGGGTGAATCTGCCCTGATGGGTGGGACAGAAGGCCTGGATGTGGTTCCAGTGTGTCCACGGAGGGCATACTAAGTAAGGCCAAAGAAAGGTGAATCAAATCTGTCGAGGCAAGAAGGCAGCAATGAGGATCACCTTGCTCTACAACCTCTGTGCTTTCTGAAGAAATTTTGGTATGAGGGGTAGGGGATGGAGGGCATAAAGACCACTGGAGGGCCAAACAGAGTAGAACATAAGTAAATGTTCCTGAGCAGGGATCACAATGAATCTGCTGCATTTGTTGTTGAGGGGTGAAGCAAAGACATCGCAGCAAGATTGACCCCACTTGTGGAAGATCAAGTTTGCCACTCATGGCTTTAGAGATCACTCATGAGGCATCAGAATAACTCTGCTAAGCTTGTCTGCCAGGATGTTGGATTATCCCGGAATGTGCATTGCAATCAGGAAGAGGTCGCCCATTATCAAATCTTCACAGCTTCTCAACATACAGGGATAAGATCTGGATCCTCCCAGTTTGTTGATACACAATACCACAGACATATTTGTCCGTTTGTATCACAATTGTTCCTAGAGGCAGAATGCTCTGAAATGCTTGCAACGCTAGAAGCACTGCTTTCATCTCTAGGACACGGATAAGCAAATTGGTCTCTTGTGTCGACCACATGCCTTGGACCATCCGACCCAGGTAATAACCCCCCCCAACCCTAACTGGGAAGAGTTTGTGGTCAACGTGGCATGGGGGGAGGAAGAAAAAAAAGTGTCTTCCTTGCTTGACTTCTTCCGAGTGGAGCCACCACAGAAGTGAGTCTTTGCACACTTGGGACAACCTGATTGTGTGATTCAGCAGACTGTAGGGACCATTGAACCACCAGAGTCTATTGAAGTACTATGACATGTAAATGTGCTGTTGTAATCAAGGTTATTATGGCAGCCATCAAACCCAATGCTTTGAGCGCCTGTTCATTTTGATGTGATAGTAAGCATCCTGAAGGTCGCTCAAGCGCATCCAGTCATCCTTTCGTAACAGAGATGGAATGGACTGAACCATGACCATACGGAACTTCACATGGTCTACTGATTTGTTTAGTAAGATTAGGTCCAAGATTGGCTTTAGTTCCCCGTCATCTTTGGCACTAAAAAGAACATTGGGTGATTTCTGGATCCAGCTTGGTCTGGTGGGACCTCCTGGATGACTTTTTTCCAGCATTTACAATTTATAACGCTGCTTCCTCCCTCTGATTGCGTGGAACATCAGGAAGATCTTTCCTTTATTTTGTCCTTTGGAAAAATGGAATGGCATATCCTCTTTTTTGGATATGATCCTTTGCACACACAAAGTGTTTGCGATGGCTAACCAAGCGTCTGGGTGCATGAATAAGTGCCCCCTCCAACTGCCTTCAAAGAGGGACACTTTGGTAACCTCTCAGGAGCGCTGAAAGGACCTATCCAGAAGGAATCTTGTGATCCTTGATTTTGCGGACCTCCTCTGCTGGGAGGGTGGAGTTTACCATTAAAATTATTTCCCCCTCTGCCTCTGGGGGGAAATCTCCTTGCAATTCCTGAAAAGGACCTTAGGACTTTGAGACTTTTTTTTTTTTTACCACCATGCTGGCTCCTGGAGAATGGTCTGTGGGGTAGAAAAATGGATTCCAAAAGCAGACAAGGTCTTTCCACCCTTCTCACTACGGGAGACCATCTCTAAAAGTGGGGCCAAACAACGATGACCCATCAAAAGCAGCACTGGTGAAGGATGCCTTGAAAGGTTCAATGACCCCTAATAGCAATGTCTGAACCATCCGTCCCCGAGGTACCCTCTGTGGCATGCGAGATTAGTCTCATGGACGTGTTAGAAATAGAGTGGCCAATATGCAGGAAAAGCTTTTCTGCTCCTCTGTAAACATGGACTCTGGGGCAGAGCTAGAGAGTTCCTTAATTGAGTTCCTTTGCAGTCTGGTGAATTGTGCTAGGTAATTCAGTGATTGCAATGTGAAAGGCAGTGAAGCATACACCTGCTTCCCAAATCTGTCCAAGGCCCTACACTCTGTTAGGGGGATGGACAGAGAAGCTCTGTTCGGCCAGCTCCTTTTTGTGGCTGCTGCAACAACCATGGCATCTACCAGGGAACCTTTAGTTCAGTGCTGCCTTTTGGAGGGGGCACTAAGGATCTTATCAGCTCTCTCTCTAGAATGGGCTCCACAGTGTCAGGTTGCTTCCAAGCCCTGCAGGAGACGAAGTTGATATGGGTATCCATGGGAGGAGGGGGGAGAGACACCCAAGATATAGACAGGCCAGACTTAAAAGCCTCCAAATACACAAACTGTTCTGAGGAAGAGCTTTGAGTAGACCAACCACCTCTTTGGTGTAGAACTTCAAAGACATCCTTAAAGGAGACATCATCCAGTGGAGATCTAGGGGGCCTTTACCAATCAAAGTCAGTGCCTTCTGTCAGTGATTCCTGAGGGGAATCCAAGTGTTTCCCCTCTTGCACAGTCTCTTCAGAGGTACCTTCTTGGTGGGATGTTTCAGGGATGTGTTGTCAGAGATGGGGTGCTCCACAGACGAAGTTGCTCGGAGGATCTTAGAGTCTGGCTACCCTTGCCGAGGGGGGGGGGGGGGTTAGCAAGCTCAAGTGCAGAAGTCAAAACAGGAGAAGAATCCAAAGGAGGCAGAGTTGAAGTAATCCTCAGCTGGTAGAATATCCTCTCAACCACTTTGAATGGAGAAGGACCCAGAGAGGCCAAAAGCAATCTCTCCTGAACCGGGGGGAATAGCTGCAGACAACTCCAAACACTCATGGATCCCCTGCCCTGAAGGGGGAGTTGGAGCTGAGCTGTCATGTGTCTATGCTCTGAGGGAAAGCAACAGCTCTGAAAACTTCAGTGTCGATGACATCCCCTTGAATCTGACGCCGATGCTTCAGCTCCGAGATCCGTCGGGCTCTAAGAAGGTTAGAGCTGATCAGACCAGAGACATTGTTGGAGCAGAGGAAGGAAGGGTCGTCTGATACGTGTCGACTCGATATACCTCCGGATCAGAGAGCTCTGAAATTGGAGGTCAGATCAGAGAAGAAATCAAACGCAAAATGGCTCATGGATCTAGTTAGGGGACAAAGCAGGGAAAAATCCCATGTGTATCTACATCCTGGGGAATCTCATCACCCTGTCCACCTCCTCTTCAGAAAGGTTCCTGGAAGATCTGATAGAGGATAATGCGGAGGGAGTTCCTTGGAGAAAGGGAGACCTCACAGTAGGAGATATGACCTCCAGGGAGAGACTAGGAGTTGGCGCCAAGGAAGTGATAATGTTTGTGTCGGATTTGAAGGGCACAGATCCAACAGTTGCAGAGTCTTGGCTGGTAGCTCAGAAGTATCTCTTTTTGAGGAGACTAGGCAGGGTAGCATTTTCTGTGCTTCTCTGGCTTCTTATGCATTCTTGTAAGGGTTTAAGCCCCTGATTCCCGAGATAGATCATTGACAGAAGCAGGCTGAGGAAGAAGATCCTGAAGAATTAACTTGTTTTTTGCATTCCACAAGAGGACGTGCTTTGAAACCCAAACAAATATCACAAACACATCCAAATGTCTGGGCCCTAGAAAGTAAACACAGTCCCTGTAGGTATCAGATTGAGGAATCTTGTGCCAACAGGCAGGGCATTTTTGGAACCCAACAGACTTGTCCAGTTTATCAGCCACAATCCAGCAACACCATCACCAAAGTTTTAAGGAAATAGAGGTATTTTTTGTTAGAATAGAAGTAATAGAGGAAAAGAAAACCTACCAGCAATGGCAGGGAGAGAAATACTCAAAAGGAACAAAAGTATCTAAATACCTAAATGGAGAAACCCGAAATTAATAAAAAAGCTTGTAGAAGGGTAAGGAAGGGTGATAGGCTACAAAAAAGTGCTAGAAAGTAATAAAGTTAGTTTTAAATCCTTCATGATCCACAAGGAGCTAGGAGATAGAAAAAATTCCAGCTTGCTAGAAGCTTGGCAAATATCTCAGGTAATCTGCAAGACAGGGGCATTATGGGTAAGGGAGGAGCTCGAGAACTGGATCCTAAGCTATAAAAATGAGGCAGACTTGGAACAGAGTCTCGGATGACAACATCAGATCAATAGTTGAAAAAACTCTCAGGACTAGAGATACAAAGAAACACTTAGAAATACATTTCTGAAACAGTTGAAAGAGGAAAAGGATTTTTTTTAAACACAAGGAGCAATATAGTAAACATATGTAAGGAGCTAGGTAAGATATTAGCTACAACAATTCTGAATCAAAGTATCACTTGTCTGCCTAACAAGTCAGAGCCCTAGAAGACCACTTCCTTCTGGATCAAGGGGCAAATGAGATCTGTGGTATTCTGGGCAACAAAGGGAATTGCAGGTAGGAAAGACTGGAAGCCCTGGATCCAAAGCTTCTGAAAAGTGCCAAGGTCCGATCCAGTCGACCCAATAACCTAAAGGTGGAGTCAAACGAAAAGAGACGTCAAAGCTGGAGTTAGACATTGTGAACTTACCTGGTACAGTGGATAATCCAAAGAATAAAGTACAGGACTGATAAGGTTGTGTGTGTCTGGATCACATTAACATCTAAACTGCGGATGAATTAGATCAGCGATAAGCATCTTTTACCTCTAGCTTTACCAGGAAACGTGAATGAGGAAGAAGAGGTAGCATGTTGTGAAGTGACATCATTATGAACTTAGACACAATCACAAATGTGTTTAGGAAAGAAAGATCCAGAACTGGTCTTCAATCATTTTTATTCCCCCTCTGGCACAAAAATATCCCAGAATAAAAGCTATTCTCCAGCTGGGAAGGAACAAAGGTTGGATCATTGCTTGGAAAAGCATGTGAAGCCTAGTCTGGTGGATTAGGGATTATGCCCTGGAAAGGAGGAATTTCATTCCACTGCCATCTGTAACTCTGATAACAGATATCCAGAACCCACTAATCTGGAACTATCTGATTCAGAATTTCTGGAAGGGAAATGGTGCTATCAGGGAGTGTGTACCCAAGCAAACCTCTGCAAAATTATATCAGTGGCCACAGCCCCGGAAGAAGTATTTAACAAGTCTATTACATGCGCGTACACACACGCATACGCAGGCACACACACACACACGTACACACACACGTACACACACACGTACACACACACGTACACACACACGTACACACACACACGTACACACACACACGTACACACACACACACACACACACACACGCACACACACACACACACACACGTATACACATTGTAAACAGTGAACTAAACAAGACACTTTAAAGTAGATTTTTCCTCAGAAGATGAAACTTCAGAAAAAACATTCCTCATACTTCCACAATTAGTCTGAACAAACCAACATATCAGCATAACAATTAAAAATTCTGAAAACAGTTGTAGCATTATACACTTTTCTCCATTGCTTATAATTTTCCCATCCTTATTAGAAAGAATAGGACACCAGTGGGATAAACTAGAGCTATAGCTGCTGGGTCAGGTTTGAGAACACTGTATAAAAAAGATGGTCAGCCAGCTGTCCCTAAAATGGCAGATCATCTGGAAAACTTCAGGCAGTAACACACATCTATAGACATGTTTAAAAATAAGGGATGTAATGTGAAGACAATACATGATAGCTGGCAGAAATTCATACACAGAGATAATGGACACCAGAAAAGTAACCAGGATGGACAATACACTGGGACTGTGCATAAGAAAGAAATGAAAATATATTTTTTGTTAAAACATACAGTTGCCTTAGTCCCAAAATAATAGCTCAAGTTAGGCATTTCTGGAACTATATGACATCTTTAAGGGATGCTTCAGAGTGGTTGAACAAAGAACTAGCATTTTCCTACAGAAAAGGAAAAAGTATACAGAATTTTTTGGCAAGAGGTAAATTCAGTATTCCATCTCCCAATATACCATATAGTTTGACAATGTGTGGTACATTTGCTTGTGGCAAGTGCAAGGCTTGCAAGTATGTTATAAAAACTTTTCCTAGAATAAATAATGTTGATTTTATAACTAGTGGCCATTTTGCTTACAATACTGAAGGCGTTATTTATGCCTTGAGATGTCGTTGCAACAAATTTTATATTGGAGAAACAAAAAGGTGTTTTAAAACTAGAATTTTAGAGCATGTGAGGGATATTGCTAATAAAATAAACAGAGCTCTATAGCTGAACATTTTAGCTTGTTTCATGATAGAGAAAGTAAATGGCTACAAGGCACTGATTTGGAAAAAAAAATACAAATATCTAGATTTGACATTTCTTTCATCAAGAAATAGTTGTTTTTAAAAGAATCTCCTTACATTTTAAAATTTGACACCCTGCATCCAAGGGGATTAAATGAAGACTAATTGGAGCGTACTTCTTTAATTGTATGATTGTTTAATTGATGCATTTGTAATGTAATTGGAGAGTACTTCTTTAATTGTATGATTGTTTAATTGATGTATTTGTTTGTGTACATTGTACGATTGTTTAATTGATGTATTTGTATGTGTACATTGTATGATTGTTTAATTGATGTATTTGTACATTGTATGATTGATGAATTTGTGTACATTGTATGATTGTTTAATTGATGTATTTGTATGTGTACATTGTATGATTAATTGATGTATTTGTACATTGTATGATTGTTTGATGAATTTGTGTGTACACTGTATGATTAACTGATGTATTTGTATATGTACAGTGTATGATTGTTCAATTGATGTATTTGTATGTGTACATTGTATGATTGTTTAATTGATGTATTTGTATGTGTACATTATATGATTGTTTAATTGATGTATTTGTATGTGTATATTTGGGGCACGTTTTTTACTTTGTGTTATACTCCTTGAAGGCTTTGGCCGCGACGTCAGAGTTTCATTAAATTTGTTGGATATACTAATGGATGTTTCTTTTTTGCTACAAGGCAACTGTTTATGTTTGTGTATCAGTAACACACACATCCTCTAAAGCAAACAGAAAAAATTCTACTGTAACACCTAACAGTATTTTCTGAGGGACTGAAGACTATATTCCCCTCCGTTTTCTCCCACTGAAAACACTGGCACATTCCATCAAAACTATCAGACACACAGAGGCAGACAGAGACACACAGAGGCAGACAGAGACACACAGAGGCAGACAGAGACACACAGAGGCAGACAGAGACACACAGAGGCAGACAGAGACACACAGAGGCAGACAGACACACACAGAGGCAGACAGACACACACAGAGGCAGACAGACACACACAGAGGCAGACAGACACACAGAGGCAGACAGACACACAGAGGCAGACAGACACACAGAGGCAGAAACTGAGCTCTAAGTCTGAATCAGAAATCTGAGGAAAACACTATCTATCTGTCCCTGCATCTTCCTCTTCAGATTCAGAATCTTGAATATCTTCAGAAAAAATGGTATTCTCTTTATTTTGCGAGGCACTACTTTACAAGAAGGATCAACCGCCTGCAATAAACCCTAAGCCAGACCCAGTAAACTACTTCTATCCAAGTAGATACAGGATTGGTTTTCCATTTCTTTTTAATAGGAAAAATGGTTACTAATGGCAGCAGCTTCCCCAAGGATGGGTGCAGCTTACAGACAACAGGAAAATCTTCCTTGTTCCCTCTCCCAGGACTCACAACAGAGGCTCTCCCTTGCCCACTGAGGGGTTCCCAACAGCTGCAGAGAATGTGGCTAAACCCCAGCCCATTGTGTCTGTAGGTGCTATACAGTAGGATCCTGGGTAAAAGATGAGTGGTCTGAGGTACACGAAATGGCCACAGCAGTGTCACCCACATGCCACTAAAGTATACTACTAGCCTGATGTGGTGGGAAAAGATATTTCCTTTTTTTTTTTTAACGGCTGGTGGAAGGCTCAACTGTGGGACCAGTAGTCTCTTCCATGATCAAACAAAAATGGCGTTTCTTTCCCAGGGAAGACAAAAAGCAAATGCCGGTAAACACTACCAATCTACAAAAGTCACTTTAACAGAAAAAGTAAAAAGCACTTTAAATCATTATGCCAGCTAAACAAAAGTAAAAAACACAATTTCTCCACAAAAAAAAATTTTCAGATACTTTATACCACTTAAATCAACAGGAAAATAAGCATTTTATTTAAAAGTACGTTACAGGCTCATAACAGTCCATTAAAACACACTGCTTCTAGCATTTACATTACTTTCCTGAAGAGGAAGGTGATAAAACAGCAACACCAATATGAAAATAGAAGGTTTTTCCTCCCAAAGGGAAAGTACCTGCCGAGTAAAGGAACAGCACAAGCCGACCGTTGATCCTCGAAAGCCTCACACAAGCATACTTTTCTGTAGCAACAAACCTCTGAAAGGCTTTGCCTGCAAACTTGTCTTTTAGTCAGCTCAGTTTGAACTACCTGACAGTTTGGGCATATGGAATGTCCCAAAGCTTTGGAAACTGTATCTGTCTGTTTTTGTATCCCTGGCAGGAAATAGCCTATATAGCCAAGGTTAATGTAGCAGTTATCAATATGATTAACATTTTCTGTTTTTCCTAAATCAGTTTGAATTCCAAAGAAATATGGAATTTTTTTTTTTTTTTTTTACAACTAGGTATTGCTAGTTATTACTGGAAAAGCTCACCCAGATTCTGTCATAACTTGCTGTGAAGGAAAAGTTTCATTTGTTTTTGGCTTTCTTGTATTTTGTATTGTTTCACTGCACTCTGTTTTGCATACTTAGTTTTCTTTGCACAGTGTTTTACTTGCATTCTGCTTTTAACTGCATTTAACTGCGTATTTAAAGTAGGAGAGAGACCACAGCTCTCTCTCTTGTGAGTCGCACAGAAATTAAGTTTTTCCTCACTCTCCCACTCAGGTTGTGTTTTGTTTTTAAACTCAACTGTCTTTCTAGTTGCCTGCCTCTTATGTTAATTTGACCACATATCCCTAATTTATGATTTCTCAAATTATTTTGTGAAATCAATCCCTTTCAACTATTTAAATTTATTGGCCATCCCACTGTATTCTACAGAACCAGAATACAAAGTGCCCACACTATTCTAATCTATCTTGATCTTTTAAAATTAGGGGCGCTATACTTCAATAGCTAAAGCTCAAGTTACCCCCTCTTTCATATCTAACTGCTTAGTGCACACTACAGCTCTTAGGATATTAACTCATTTTTTCCATCTTACCTTTAAAATCTGCAACATCTACTCCAAGACGACCAATTATTGAAGAGTCCATATTCTGCGCCTCAGTATTCGTCTTGCTTCGGTTTTGCTCCTGGTGAGAGAAAGAGCTCAGGGACATTTCCTGAAGAATGCTGATGACCAGAAATCCAAATTGCTACTTCATGGGTGTCAGCTTGGAATTTGTGCTTTTGTTTTGTTCCTGGTGAGAGAAGGAACAGAGTGCAAGGATTCCTGACCGTTTCTAATTGGGCAGCATCGGTCTGTGTTTAACCTTCCTGATTGGTCTGGTTGCTATTTAAGGCATCAACCAGGAAAAGGCTACAAAAGCCTATAGATCATTACATCATCTGGGTCAAGACTGAGGATCACCAAACAGTCTGTGGCCCGCTTCTCATTTTGGGATTTGTGCTACTGTTTTGCCTCCGGTGAAAGAAACAGCAAATGAGCACTGTATCCGAGCAGCGTGAAGCTATGGTGAGAGCAGCATTAGTAGTAGCCAGGCAGTAGGCATTCAGGTGACTCCTCTCTTTGCATCTTTCTTGACAAGGTAATTCTTTCTTTTCAGTAAGTACTGCTGGATTTGCTTCTAACGTCAAACTATCTACCTATGTATTTTGTCCATAAATCAGTCTACTTATTAATTTCTCCTTAATTGTTTGGCAGTGCCCTGTATAGACACAGATACCTTGAGATGACATTTTTCTGTAAAAGCATTCCAAAAATTTCCCCAGTACCTAGTTGCACACAAGACCACTAGTTTGCAGTGACAAGCACTTCCACAGAGTTGCAAACCAGATACTCCTGACATTACTTTATATTCTCACTCCAACTGCCTAATCAATAAAAAAGGGGCTGTTGCCATGGATATGAACTTTTCCACTATCTCCATTACCAGCTTGGTGGGTATGGGCATCCTGAGGCAATGCAGAAATGGTCTCATGTTTCCTGACAACCAGTAAATTCTCTAATAAACAGGTATTGTATGCGAGATCTATGTACAGAATGGCACTGGTGGCAAAGCTCTCAAATAAAAGCACTCCTGATTTCAGTAACATTGTCAGTAGCAAACACGATGCACCCATTACAAGCAATTCAGAGCGGACACAGACCTACACATGCTAAGGCACATTAAATGTAACCTTCCTAAACCCCAAAGACCTCCTAGACAAAGTACACAACAAATATCCTCAGCAGCCCCAAATGCACTTTCAAAACATCCACATCAACACATACATACACATCTAATGGAGCCTCTACTTCTAAGCCCATAAAGCAAACCACCACACAATCCAATATTCTGGTCACTGGAGACTCCATTGTGAGACACACTTCTGTCCCTCTCACCAGGCTAAGGAGAAAATCATGGTCAGTTGCTTATCAGGGGCCAGGATCAATTACACTATGCATGTACTCAGATCACTGGACCACAAGTACCTGTATGTCACAGTCCATGTGGGTGTAAATGACCTGAGACGTACCTTCCTAGACTATATGAAGACAGACATCAAGGAGCCCTTGGAATGTGTGCCCCAGGCTGGTATAAGCCTAGCATTGAGCAACATTTTACATTCGCCAAGGATTAAGCCACAATACTAACAAAAGTTGGTGAAATTTAATAAATGGCTTAGTTTCTGGTGTCATTCTAAGGGAGTACAATATTTGTCAGCATGGAAGAAAATGGTTAACAGACAACGCTGCTTTGCCAAGGATGGTCTGCACCTCTCCCCTCTAGGTTACTGAATATTAGCTAAAACACTGTCCTCTCCATAGTGCCTTTTTAGGCAATGCCAAACTGAGTACTTCCGACATAGCAAATCAAAACCAAGAAAATCTAAAGTTGTTACTGCTCAATGCTATGAGTAACAAAAAAAAACTCCACTCCCTAGGACCTCTCCACCTCAGAAAATGCTGACATTTGTGCAGTCACTGAGACATGGTTTAAAGCAGCGGAGAGTACGCAGTGCCACGTTATAATGCCTTCCACACATTTAGACTAGCTACTACACAGACATGGACTAAAGGTAGAAGTGTCTCGTTTTACATCAAAAATAAATATACCTCATGCCTGGTCAAACAGGACAATGCAATTCAGCTTGTCTAAGTTTAAATCACCATAGGCAAAATCCAATGCCACTTCCTTGTAAGCTATAGGTTCCCCCGTGACCCAGAAAGCTCATAACATGTAAAACACACCATCCAACTCAATACCATATTCATAGGTGACTAATTACCCCACTATTAACTAGGAATCATACACATCACCATAAGTGCAGGCACACAGATTCCTGGATTTTGTAAAGACAAACTCCCTGGACCAGACTGTTAGCACACTGACCAGGGATGCAACCATACTGTATCTGGTGCTCACTAATATGGGAGAGTTCAGCCAATGGTCTCCTTTGAAGTAAGTATAAAACCTGGAACCCCAGCTAACTCTGGAATATTCAGGAACTATTCTAAGGCTAACGTCCTACTACTAAGTGATAACCTGGCAAAATTTCAAAACCCCATAAACCCGGAGACCACTGCTCCCTAAGCAGAACTGTTCACAGAAAACCTGTACAAGCATGTTAATAGCTGCATAGAGACACCTGTACTCACCAGGAAACTAACTCAAAAAAAAAAAACAAGCCACCCTGGTAGAATTACATCAATAGATTGTAAAACAGAAGTAAAAAAATCATGGCAAAAATTAGCAGGTGCAGCAACCCAGCAGGATTAAAGAACTCTCAATCTAAACAACTAAGAGCAAATAATTTCTACCTAAGCCAAAGCCGAGGAAAATTCGGACAACCTCAAGGCATTCTTGAGCTATGTCCACAACCTCAAAGGCAATACACAATTGTGTGCAGAGCTCGTTATTAATGGAGTCACCTATACTGAGCCAGAATATATAGAAAACCTACTAGCCCACAAATTCAGCTCCAACTTTAACCCTCTCCTCCTCAGCCTTCCCTTTAGAAATACAATCACATACCCTGCTATCACTAGGGAACAAGTCCTTAATGCACTCTGTAAGACCAAGAGCACTGCATCAATGGGCACAGACAATACCCCAGGATGCCTTCTAAATAGCATGAAATATGACCTATCAGGCCCACTGGAATTGCTACTTAACTGTAGTCTCCAAACAGGCCTGCTTCGTGCCTCATGAATTGAGTACAGCAAGAGTCATCCCTCTGCACAAAGGTGGAATTCTGCTTCACGTCGATGGAGAGCTTGTTCCAGAGAAGGGGTGGTCTCTGGGATACATACCTGTCTCTCCTTCAGGTCCTATTTATATCATTTGAATGCGGGCCGCAGTGGAATAGTGATATCCTTGGACCTAGATGCCATACCCTTTACTTATAAGTTGCACAACATAGAATGATTTCCTCACTGCTGTAGACACATGATGGTCAAAGGCTCAATTACTGTCTGTGTGTATCCCCAAGTCCCTGACTACAGGCTGAGATCTTAGACGTATATTGTCACTTTGATAGTTAGTGTAGATGATGTCCTGAAGGACGTTATGCATTTCTTGGCATTTAGTTTTAGTCCATGGGTCTGACACCAGTTTGTGTCAGCCCTTCCTGGAGAACTAGTGTCAATAACATGGATAAAGAAACTTACTCTAATTGTCTGTGTCTTTAAAAATAAAGGTTAAAATACATTCATTTCATGTGGTAATAATGGCATGTAATATATGCAAGCTATGTGACTGTGGTAATGGCTAAACACTGCCTATGGGCCAAAGCCCATCTACCCAGCTAATAAAATATGTAACTGCAAAGTAGCCAAAAGTTGTATGCCAAAAAAAACAAAAAAACACCATTCATGTAAGTTACTGGGAAAAAAAGACTTGCAACCTAGATTATGTAAAGTGCAGCAGAACTGTGGTAAAAGATTCAAGCTTCATTTGCATGCCTACTTGTGAAATGTTAGATATTTTACTAACACACTAGTACAAGATATATGTATCTTCATACAATGGTATGGCTGGATTTCGTGTGGGTAAAATACAGACTCTATAGAAATAAGGACAGTCATCCAACTCACAGAAAGAGTAAACTGCATTCTATAGTATACAGCTCACAGTGACCATATTACTAGTATTGGCAGATTTCAATAAATACCCCAAAGGCTTATTGCAAACTGAAAAGCACTGCTGCAGAGCAAAGGTAGTAAATATGACTGGGTCAGTCCTCTAAAGTTTGAGAGAGAAATGTCTCTAAAGTCAAGGACTTCTAAGATGGCTGAACGCTGACCATCAGACTGATAAGAGCTTTCCAACTGTGAAAGCTGAACATACAGTAAATCATCAACCACTAACAACACATGTAAAATTCCCATGATATCAGCAAAAAAGAAATTTGGAAAAAGTCAGAGAAAATTAACAAAAGAAGAAATTTCTAGACATGAAGAACCTTGCAGTTGGTCATCAAAAAAACAGTTTAAGCTTCAGCTTTAATACAGGAGGTGGCTTCCAGTAATTTAGAGGAACAAATAAATCAAATGCAATCAAGAGGTGTTTAAAATAAGTGAGGCACTGGTGGAATACACAAAGTCAAATGACAAAAGATTGAAAAGAATAGGAGATGCTTTAAGAATCTATTCAAATGAGCTGATAAAACTACAGAAATCTAATGAAATAAAGAAAAGATTGGCTGTGTAGTATGCTTCTCAAGAAGAAATGTTTAAACAGTGCTATACAGAGCACGCAGAGAAAACCTGCAATTTTCTGCTATACAAGAGAAACTGGAAGAAATAGAATGCATTAATTTTATGATTGTACAAATAGGCAAGTGGACTGGCATTCCATATCAAGATTTAATTGAGAGGGCAGTTGCATGTACGCTCCAAATCTGGCCATTACACATCAGCCAAGACAAATATTAGTAAAGATGCTGTTATAGAAGCGCATCAGTAGCAGAAAGAGCTGTCCTGTCAAAACTGTGGCAGAAAGGAAAAGTACTTAAAGATGGGGACACCAGACTTTTTGTGGAATGTGGTTATTCACTATACAAAAGACAGAAGAGAAGCTAGTTTTTCACATCAATGAGGGGATGTCAAGAGGCAGGTGGGAGATTCAAGTTGCTATATCTAGCCATTTTCAGAACAGCTTTCTGGAGCATAAAATACATTTTGGATGCAGAACATGCACTGAAGGAAATCAAGTTTCTCACAAAGTGAGCCAAGTAAGCTAACGGGGACTCTGCTTCTCATTCTTACGACAATAACTAAGCCCATAAATAGAATCTGCCATTGAAACCTTTTCGACTGCTCCAAAGGCAAATGTCTGAGCAACACAAAAAGCTCAGGAGCTGACTAGAAGAATAAAGGAATACTTTGGACTTGAACCAGAAACTGGTGTTGAGAAGCTGAGACAAGGAAGTCCAGGAATAACATAAAATTAGAGAATACAAGGAAGAAGGGTAGCGTGATTCCCATCAAGTCCAGTTTAAACATAAAAATTGTCTTCCTGCAAGAAGTGGCTGAAAAAAGACTGACGTTTGTTGACAGAGTTAATCTGGTGGAAGGACTACAAAGCATAATCCTCATTTGTCATTTATGTTTAGAAGGACAATGAAGGGACTGAAGAAATAACTGCAAGTAAAAAAGTTTTTGCTCTTATTAATATCTGGCTAATTAACTTTGACACAAAAAGCAAGTTATATTGTTTTATGTTCCAACATAAGAAAGGCTGGACTAAAACAATATAATTTATGACCGTGGGCTGGTGGGGGATGTAAAGTATACTTAGCATATGTGTGTATTAAAACATAACTTCCCTTGTTTTTATGCAGCCAGAAGTCTAGATTAATGGTATTAGTTCAAGCTACAATGTATTTTTAATAAAACATGCCAGAAAAGAGAAGTTTAAAAGAAGTATTTCTTCTAGCATTTGTAAAGGTATTTACCATTTTTTTTTCCAATTAGCACCCGCTTTTAGCTGAAGGAAGATGAGAAAAACAGACAAGCAATTTAGTCACGAGAGATCGGACTGGTATCTTTTAAATGAATAGTCATCTCTTCCATTTGTAAAACGCTTTCCGTTGAAAATGATGAGTCTACATGTGCAAACAATTAATTAGGAAAGGTCTGACCAGTGTGTTCTGAATATGTACAGGTAACAATAGGCAAATGAAATGTACAACATACAATGTAATTAATATTTAAAGGGACATTGGCAAGCAGCTTAATGAAAAAAAAGTAATTTGAAACTGTGGGAAGTGAATGAATATACAAGGAGCTGCCTCCACAGCAGCCTTAGCTTTAATGCATTTAATTTAACATTGCATAATTTATGTATTTAAAGTTAGCTAGTCCATCTTTTCTTAGGACTAAAGGTTAATATTTACTGAAAGCATCCAAGCTATTGTTCACATCTAGAAGGGGAACATAAACAGATGGAAAATCAGCATAAGTGGGAACACAGGCTCTAGCAATCACTTTGCATGAGTACTATTACCTGCAGAATAGGCAATGAATGTGGGTGTAGCCATCAGTTTGAGGCAACTGCTCCTATCAGGAAGGATAAATATAATTTCTGGAAAATGTACACAGTAGCTGGTATTTGCTGTAATCAAAGGTGATGGGGATTAAAAATCTTATCTTTTGTTTAAATATTTTAATTGAAGCAAAATGTTTTCAAAAATATAACAGACTCAAATAGAAATGAAAAGAAGCAACTACACAAAGTCAGTCTGCCACACAATTAGTGTACATGTAAACTAAAACTTGGAAATATGCATTAAAAAGAGCTGTCCTGTATAACAGGTGGGCGTAAACCATTTTATCCCAATTGCTACTCTGTCCATACTAACATGGAATGTAAATCATCTTAGAGAAACAGACAAAATGCAGAGAGAGAGAGAGAGTACTGAATTATGTTAAGTGTAGGGTATAAATGTTACACAGACACATTTGGATAGAAATGAGGATGTGAATTTGACAGCAAAAGGATTTCACATCTGACATTTATCAGAACATCAGTGACAAAGGAATACTGATGACAGATGGCATCCAATAGTGACAGAAGAGGAAAAGACAATAATGGTAGATCTGTGGCTGCAAAGTGTCATTGGCAGGAAGGAGCATTATGCTGGCATGTATTAAAATTTCACCAAAAACTACTATTAAGGAGCTTAAGAGAATTTTCTAAGAAATAAGACTTCAAAGCAGGGATTATTACTTATGGGTCTGGAACGAAACCTGATGTGCAATAGTGAAGGTGCACCAGATGGATCTAAAAGGGAAGCACAACAAAAAAACAGGTTAGATTTCTGAAGAAAGTAGAATATTTGGTGTGGAAGATGTGAATTTAGTAGCAGACACCAAGACAGAATGCGTGTATTATTCCACAAGGTACTAAAACTGGGCTAGACTGGATAGAATTTACATTTCACAGGAGCATTATATTTAACTGAAAGCTCCAACACACATCCAATAACTATTTCAGAACATTAATCAATATAAAATATAAATATTATGGTACTGTGGGATTAATGAAGCAAAAATGAGACACTGGTGCTTCCATATTTATCATATTACAAACAATTTACACAAAGTGACCAACCTCACCATTATTGTACAATATGCTGATGACTCTATGCTCATCTGCCCTGCACAATCCCTCCCTAGTCTCCAAGAAAAAAAAACATTCACAGCAATTGATTCCTGGCTAACTGAATCAGAACTACTCCTTAATTCTAATAAAACAAGAATACTGCTTTTTATCACAAAGAAAAATAAACAAAAATCCTCCTATTTATTTATTTCCAGTCTGGTTACCAGGGAGGTCCACTGGGCCCAGAGGACCCGTTTTCAGTGGAGGCTCGGGAGAAAATCTCCAAAAATACAAATTACAGAACTGACAAGAAGTAAAAAAGATACATTGTAGACAACAGTTTACACAATATGCACATTAATTGTTACAAATAGTCAAACATAAATCATTAAGGTTTATCTTAAGGGTTAAACAATTATGAAGCTGCTCTTATAGAAATATTGGGGAAATGCCTTTTATGTGCACATAGAAAAGAAAGTAGGAAGACGCTTTGAATGCACTCATTTACACTATGATACTATTTACAATATTTACACAATGGAGTTAAGGGATAAATAGCTTTAGGACGTTTTGAGTGCTAGGATACACTCTTAGTAGAAAAGCAGTGGGAGTTTGAGAGAGAATATTTTTCTCTTACCTTTTCTCCTATTTTCCTATTACCTTTTCTCATCCAGTGCTACCAAAATAGAAACAGTCTCACAAATTAAATGTCTAGGCATGCTATTTGATGAAAAATTAAAATTGGACTTACACAGAGCAAAATGCATCAAAAACTCTTCCCTGAAATTAGGATCCCTCTACATGAACAAAGCACATCTCAATGACCCAACCAAACAAGCCATTGCCAGGACTTTCCTGCTACAGGGCATTGCTACATGCCTCTCTCATTCTTACCAACCTAAATAAAACAAGTAAGTTCAAATTGAAGGCATGCTACGATAAAACAGCCAAGTTTACCACTATTACATCATACAGGATCCAGTACTGCACAACTCTAAAAGAACTACAGTGTCAACCTACACCATTACTTAGCACTTTCCCAATTACCCACCACTCACAAGCCAGTAATATAATCCACATACATGGGCTGTACCACAAAATACACTCAAATTCTACTCTAGCAATAGAGACCCAAGATCTAGTAACAAATCCCAAATACTAGTAATAAAACCAATAGAAGCTCTGGAGACGCCTTATATTACAACTACTTCAAATCTTTGGGATTTTGAACCACATCAAATTAACCTGCTAAACACACCAACACATTTAAAAAAACTTTGACAGCCCCTAAATAATTGGCTCTGCTCCTACTGCAATCCAGGCTAACCCCAACTAAAACTACACCACTAGCTTCTTACACTCTAATACAGCTCTAGACTCCTCAACAAAAGTACATTCCAACTTTCCTCTCCTCTTTCTCACAAGCCTTATTTTTCTTGTAAGGTCTACTCCTTTCCCTCATTTATTGAGCATGCAAATTACTCACTTTCTCGTCTGAAAACCTACTGTTTTCCCAATCACACAATTCTTTTCCCTCATACTACTGCTTACATCACTGCCCCATCCCTCTTTCTTTTCACACCTTTCCATATCCTCTAACACTATTCTTCTTCTTCACAACATTCCTCATACAATTGCACTTGTTTATAATTATTTCACGGACTGCCATGCCTCACTCTGTTCCATACACTTCACTGTTTGTCTTTTATCATCTCAAATACATTTGGTCACAAGCACTCAAATACTACAGCTTTTACTCAAACATATATAAATTACAAGGACAGTTCTATCCCATCTACTTGAATTAAAATGCAAGGTCTGTATATGATACTTTGTTTAATTTCTGCTATAATGTTTTATGTTATAACTATTTACTTTTTAACCCTACTACTTGCTTTTCTCCCCCGCACAACCAGTCAATTGCCCAAGCAACAAAAACAAAATTAAACACAAGCGATAAAAAGAGAGAAGAATTTAAGGAATGGGTTGTGGAAATGATTGGAGGATTGTTAGGGATGGTAGAAACTTCTTAGCTAGTGTGTGGGATAAAATGATAATGAAGTTTTAAACATGGTAGAAATGCGAGAGAGACAGACAGAGAAGGTAAGAAGTCATAGATTCTTGATAATAACTACAAAAACCTATTTTAACAAAGGTATTGCAGAAAAAGGGGAACAACTGCAGTGTGCTAAAGGGAAAATAAAGGACTATTTGGAGAATATGCACAAGTTTCAGAAAGTTGCTGGTAAGCAGATAGTTTCTGAATATTCCAGAGTACAAAATCTTTTAGCACAAGGACTTAATGGAAAGGATTGTCACCAAACTTAGGGAGTCTATGAAAAGAAAAATAACCAGAGTTGATAGATAAGGATATTTCAGAAATGTTATGAAAACCTGTATGACACACAGGAATGCATAAACCAAGAAAACACAATAGAAATACTTAAGGAAGACTTGGTTATGCCAAGGTGAGAGGAAGATCAGGCTTAGGAATTAATAGCCAAGATGCGAAGAGATTAGATAAAAAGAAGGGAAGGCTCCAGGAACAGATGGCATCCTTGTGGAAGTTTGGAAACCAAGAGGGGGGCACGCAATCAAGAAGGGAAGGCTCCAGGAACAGATGGCATCCTTGTGGAAGTTTGGAAACCAAGAGGGGGGCACGCAATCAAGAAGGGAAGGCTCCAGGAACAGATGGCATTCCTGTGGAAGTTTGGAAACCAAGAGGGGGGCACGCAATCAAGAAGGGAAGGCTCCAGGAACAGATGGCATTCCTGTGGAAATTTGGAAACCAAGAGGGGGGCACGCAATCAAGAAGGGAAGGCTCCAGGAACAGATGGCATTCCTGTGGAAGTTTGGAAGACAGTGATAAAGATCTGGAAGGCTTTGTTTAATAGATTGAAAAGTAACGGTACCACCATCTTGGAAGAAAGCTGAGGTAGTCATATTACCCAAAGAAGGTCAAGAGCCTTCAAACTCAGCTTCATATAGACCCATTTCATTTTTACACCACAATTATAAAGTATTCATGTCTATACTAGCAAAATGGCAATATGTTACAAAAACTGATAACCTGATCAATATAATTTTGTGCAGGGAAGGCAAATATTAGACATTAAAAGAAAAATGATCAAGAGAGAAGCAAAATGCAAATAACTCCAATTCTGTTAGCAGGTTCGGATTCACAGAAAGCAATCTACTGTCAGCTGGGATTTTACGGGTAGGGCAATGGCAGAATTTGTGCTCCCTGAAAGAAAAATAGGGTTATTGTGGATGATACAACGAAGTGTCAGACGCAGGCATTAAGATGGGAGGATTCCTGTTTGACAACTCGTTTTTGAATAAACCAGGTAGGAGTGCCCACTTTCCTCTTTGCTACTTGCTTTGTAATTAGAGTAAACGGCAAAAAGGAGACTCAGAAATTTTAATACAACTGCTACGTAATCAAGAAATGTTAGCTTATTTTCCACATATTACTTTGTAATTTATCAGTCTAGAAAAGGACATTTTGAGACACTTTCAGGTCTTTTCAGGATATAAAATCACAAAGGTGATAGTGGTAAACTATGTACCCAAACAGCCACAAACAGACCGGTTTCCGCTAGCAAGCCTTCTTCAGTGTATCATACTAAGCTGGCCACACCCTCAGTTTATACACTCAGTAACCCTTTCCTATTGGTAAATTACAAATGTTCATTGAGTCCTGGTGAGAAAAGAGCACACAACAGAATAATCCACTTTTTCTTTGTGTAAAATGTTATGCCAACCTGATTTATCCCTCTCCTTGAACATTATTCTGTCAATAATAGTGAACATAAATTGAGCTGAAGAATGTTGTGTAGTATGTTTATATATGGCACTGGAAAATCATGCACACCTAACATCACTTAAGTGTTCAGAAATAAGTAGCTTCAAATGCCGAGAAGTTTGCCCAACATAAAATGCCTGACAATTAAAGACCAACAAATAAAAAACCCAGTCAGAAGTACAATCTCCATGAATTTGCATACCAAAAACACGCGGGGTATTTTTTAGAACTAAATTCCTGTATATTATTCACATATTTACAAAAACTACAATGATTGCGGAGTTGACACCCAGCAACCTCTCACCCCCTAAGGGTGATTTGATGAGGTATTTTGACCTCAGAGGATTCCTTGAAAGATATACTTCCCTCTAGGTGTCTGTTTTCATACAGGAGGGGTAGAACTATGGGTGCTTGTTTAAATCGTTATAAGCAGCAGTGACATGACCGGTTGGGGTTGCATCAAATCACCCTTGGGGTGAGAGGTTGCAGGGGTGTCAACCCTGCAATCATTGTAGTTTTTGCAAATATTGAATAATACACAGGAATTCAGTTCTAAAAATACCCTGTGTGTTTTTGCTATACGAATTCATGGATATTGTACTTCTGACTGGGCGATAAGGATAAATCAGGTTGGCATAACATTTTAGACAAAGAAAAAGTGGATTATTGTGTTGGGTGCTCTTTTCTCGCCAGGACTCAATGAACATTTGTAATTTACCAATAGGAAAGGGTTACTGAGTGTATAAACTGAGGGTGTGGCCAGCTTAGTATGATGCACTGAAGAAGGCTTGCTAGCCAAAACTGGTCTGTTTGTGGCTATTTGATGGAATTAAACTAATTTAGGTTGCTGACTTGTGCTGGCCTTCTGTTTTTTTGTATACAGTATTTTGGCCATGCATCTTTTTCCATTACTGGCGTGTGGCGGAATTTTGGACAAACTATGCACCCTCACATGAATAACTTATGCAATACCCATATTGATGGGGACAAGATAAGATGACATATTTGACTGTATGGACTAAACAAATTTTGTCATGGCAGCTAATGCTATGTAGGAAGAGACTAAACAAAAGATCATGTAAAAAAAATTGAGAAGCTGGAAGCTCGATTGTAGACAGCAACACTAAAATATTTACAGGTCAGATATATTTTTTTTATCAAACAGTGGAGAAGTTGTGAATCAATTAATGGATTCACTTCGAAATCTCGAATTTCTGAAACATCAAATTTCATGTGATCTAGACCATATGATCGATGTTTTGGAATGTCGAGATTCCAAAATAAATCCAACATTTAAAAAAAAACAAATAAAAAAAAAACAACCTTCCTCAACGTTTTTGCAGGGGGGCAAGCCCCCCCCCTGCACCCCCTGCTACTTAAATATACCAACTCAGACTGCACTACAGCAAGAAAAAGGGAAATCTCCTGTTCCGCGCTTCATACAAATATCCGCTCAGAATTTTGAAGTTCTAAAACTTTGATCATATGGTCTCGACCATATGGATTTCGAGGTTTTAGAATTGAGATTCCAAAGGGAACCCTAATTAACAGATATGAAGGAATTTATTGGGGAGGAGAAGAGAGTCAAGAGGGATAAGCTAAATTTCCCCACAGATCAAGGTGGTTTATTTTATCTGATTTGATGTAGTTGCACAGAAGTCTGTAAATCAAAATGGAAAGGGATGATGAAATGTGGAGTGGAGAAATAAGGACAGTATGACTTTGGATGTAGGTCCTTAAGCTTAAGACGACTAACCACCATACAGAATATTGTATTCATAAAGTAGCAGAAAGTACACAAATATCTAAGCCAATGTGGGAATGCAGAAGAGATTTTTATCAATAGGGATGCCTATAAGCAGGGAGATAGAGAAAATAAGCAAGAGAAAGAGATGGAATTTACTAGAAGAGAATAGCAAAGGAACCAATATATTTGGAACACACCAGTAAACAGGGAAAGGTAACATAGTGGCATGAGGCCGAGCACAGGTTTGGACTATTGGTTAGAGAGCCTTCCCTCCCAGGGATTGATAAAAAGTACAGGTAGAGATAAAGGGATGGGAAGTCGTAAGTGAAAGACGAGCTCCACCAGTAAACAGGGAAAGGTAACATAGTGGCATGAGGCCGAGCACAAGGTTGGACTATTGGTTAGAGAGCCTTCCCTCCCAGGGATTGATAAAAAGTACAGGTAGAGATAACGGGATGGGAAGTCGTAAGTGAAAGACGAGCTCTGAAAGAGATTTTACTTACATCTAGGAAAGGAACTGCTGTTAGAAAAGGAATATAAAATATCGTTAAGTATAAAAATCAGAGGAGGTGATAAAAGATTGGGAAAAGAATGGCAATTTAAAAAGGAACACTTTAAAGACATCTGTATGCCCCCCAAGTATGCAATAATGTCCAGTAGGTTTAGGATTTCTGCATGGAAGGGTTTGCATACTTTTTCACCAAACAGGCTTCAGTTAATTCTTTTTCAGGTAGATAGCAAACTCTTGCTGTGCAATAGGAAGTAGAGGGGTAACTGGGAGCAGATTTTTGGGGGGACTTCAACAAGCTGGCACATTAAAAAAAAACTCCATACAGAGTACTTTGTCAGAAATCTTGTGAAGGCAAATGATTGTAACTAAGGAAATGATTCCTTTCAGCTAGGAAATACGATCTAATTGTATACACATAGTTAGGCCTTACCAAGTTTAATGCTAGTGACAAAAAAAGCAACTAGCAGAAAATGATAAATGAAATCTACATCAATTATAATGAAAGTACTGATAACTGGAGATGGGATGTCCAGAAAAAGGAACAAGCAAATTACATAAAAATAAATGGGATTTGTTAGGAAGATAAATTCAGAATAATGCCATTGAAGAGGAGTGAGGAAGCTAAATAGATAGCAGAAAATGAGCAACGTGTAATACTGGAGTGAATGTCAATTGTAATAAAAAAAGTCAATATTACTATGGTTTACTGTAATTTCTATTTACGCATCTGTACTCATGTCACTCTAAAATGTCATGATTCAATAAAGTTGTCTAAATAAATCAATTTATACCTAAGTGACAGTTCAGTATGGTCACTTTGTAGTCAATTCTTGTTTGTCAAAAGAAAACTCGATGCGTTCTTTGGTTACCCAAGTCACCTAACATCATGTGAAGCTCAAGAAGTCAAGCAGGTGCAACATTTCTTCATAGAATCCAGTTAAGTATCAGTCCTAGGTCTTCTTTTAGGCTATCCGCTGTACTCCCAGGGTATACATGACATGCCTTGCTTTGGTTTCAGCATACCACAGGATGCAGAGAGTCAAGATCTTTCTATGCAAAGAATGGCTCCAACTTTAGAAAAATTAATATCCGTCAGAGATCAGTTCCAGTCCTTAAGCATCACAGTACATCATCTCACCAATTCTCAGACATGGCCCATGCAGACCATGTTCAAAGGTTGCTTACTGGACACTTCTTTGCAAGGCCACTCTTCCACCAGAGTTCCTTTCATTATTTGAAGGGTATCCAAAATTTTGCATTCCAGACCAGCAACATGGCCAGAAGCCTTACAGCTTAAGGGCTTGTGGTAGTCATGAACTGTCTAGTAGCACTGATGGAGTACTGTGCGAGAGTCATCAAATGGACTCTGCAGACTAAAAAAGCAATCACTGCCTGGAGAGTCTCTTTCAAATACCCATCCTCCAGGTGGCTATCACCACAAATGCCCTCCAGGTGGCTATCATCACAAACATGTCAGGTCTAAGATGCATAACATTTTCAAGGTGACAGTACAATGCAAGTCATTACATGGCAAGGCCACTGTGCATATAAAATTCCTAGAACTGGGGACATTACTCTGCATCCTGCAGTTTTTCAAGATTCCCTTCCCAGTGGGGTGTTTGCCATATTTTGAGGGGCTCACTACTTAATCCTGTGTTGAGAAGTGATGAGTTAAATAGAAATGGCCATGTCTTCAGGTCACTTTCTGGAAGTTGCTGACATCACTGGAGAAGCTGACTCTTTGGCAGACAAGCACAGCCAATGCTTACTGTTGTTGTACGAGTGTCCCTCACTTAGGTGGTGGAGGAAATGTTTTTCTTCCAATTGAGGAAGCCTTGCTCTGACCTCTTACCCTGAATAACCAATGGCAAGTGCAGACATTTTTCCCACTAATGCCCCTTCTGGGCAGTACCACACTGGTGCTCTATTCCAGGAGGGTCCTCCAGGTCTCCAGTATGCTCTTCCAGTAATTCATCCCATTTTCAATATTCATGGCACAACTTTGGTGAGCAATGCCAAGGTCATTTTCAAAGCCCCTCCATGAAGTGAACAAATTTGTTTTCCCATTCTCTGACATTACCTTCTAGAAAAGCCTCTCGGGTAGAGAACCTGCAGAAGCCTGTTAACTTATGCGATTCACCATGCTTCACCTAGAACTTCAGGCCCTCAAATTCACCACATGGTTTGTTTAATTACAATGTTGGCAAGAGAGATAGCTTACCTTGCATCTACCCAGAAGCCCAACACAGGGAAAAATATACAAAAGTAAACAGACACTTTTTTCAATGTGTTCACAGACTTTTGTTCCATCTCTCCTTAAACTGCAAATTATTTTGACATGTTACACCTAACAAATTACAAAGTCAGCAACGTGGAAAACACTATAATAAATAAAAAAATATAAAACTAAGAGAGAAGCACTTTCGCAACACAGTTGCTTCCTCAGATCCAAGAGGTTCTAAGTTAACAATGCTGCACTTAAATGGTCTCTAAATTGGGCTTTTCTTAAATTTAAAATATTATTTCATTATAAAGTTGGAGATAAAAAGAGAACCTTAAAGTTGTTGGACCCCTCTTCCTCTTTGATAGGACCCTGCAATATTCCTCAATAAAGGTCTAAGTCAATTATTTTGAATTTCCATTAGGGTTTCAAAATGTATCTGTGGCTTCACTTCAGGTTTGTAAGTGATTTTAGAGCTGTACTTTGGATTTTAAAAACTTATAGGGCACAGCTAAAATTCTTAATTGAAATCTACCTGTTACCAGTTACATAAACAAGTTGTTGTTCTGAACCTTGGGCCTAGTGAGCAAAACCTTTTTATTTCATCTCTAATAAAGACAATATAGTCCTGTGAGCAACCACCACCTTTATGCCAAAAGCACCTATGGAAGCTAAAAGTATATAAGCAGTCCGGTATTTTTTCCCAATTATTTCAATAAAGCAGAGTACATAATACCCTGTATGGACAGGCACAGACAGCGTCTTACCTATTCAAGAAAAAAGATTTGTGAAATGACTCGACTGCTCATAGTTTATAATGCTAACACAATGGAAAAATATCCAAAACCACCTTCACCAGGCGGTTGTGTCAGTACATGAAATCTTATGAAAACCATGGCAGTTAATAGTACAACATTGAGGTCGTTCTACAACAGCCATGACTACATCACAAGCCTTTATTTCAACGATGCTTCCATGGATGGACATATGTGTTGCCGTAGCTTGGTTTCTCTTTATATTTTTGCAAGGAATTATACAATGGACATGATCTCTTCCTTTCAGTTTTCCTTCTCAGCCACAATTATTTTGGGATTCCTTTCATGATGTCACACAAGAATTTCTGGTGATGAGGGGAATGAAACAGAACATGTCACATTTGAAATGTACTTTACTTAGATCTGCAGGACCAAGTTAATCCTACTCACATAGATGCCTTTACACAACCTGGTAGAAGGTGTTCTGTTTTGATGTTTTTCAGGTATGTACAAGGTCCTTTTTGTTTTGCTTATGAACAGCCTACTATTTTAAGTGAAGAGAGTCTGCAGAGCATTATGAGAAAATGGCAGAGGCTGAAACCTGCTAAAAGTTTCGATTGGTGTCAACCAGATGAAAATTGGCATTTCAGTCCTAGAGTAGAGGAAGAATCACTGCTGTGCAGATCTGTCATTATGGTCCAGCAAAACTGAAGAGAAAAGAAACTAACTAAAAGGATACATTCTAAGGAAATTAAGTTAGGAAGTAATGGAGATGCACAACTTGAGATGAATGCTCAACTTTCAGTCAAGATGTAACAGAAAACCTCAAGCACAGGATTCTAAACAGCACTTGGGTGTTAAGGAGAAATTGAACAAAACATTTTACCAGACTAAAGTTGGAGAAACAGTAACTGGCTCAGAGGTCTAAACCCATCCAATCCATAAAAAACAAAGAAGGGGAGTCTACGCAACAGACATTTACAGGTAATGAAAACAAAGCTGAATGTCAGCTCTTCGCAGATGAAGTGCAACCCAGAGGGCAGAACAAGTTCTGAGGGCGATTTTCATTAACAAAAAACACCTTCTCAAAATCATGCCAATGTAACATTTCATTTCGGATTACATGATAAACCTGCAATAGTTAAAAGATTAATGGACGGTCTTACAACCTGACATCAGCTAGGCTGTCGTTTCCGTACAGACTGATATTCTGCATCATGAGTACTAGGACTTGCTTCAAGCTAAAGTACATGCTATATCAGAGTCTCTGAAGCAAGTCAGGTCAAATATGAATTGCTGTAAGAACAAGACTTGCAAGAAGAGGTTAATTGTTGCAAAATATATCAAAAATAAAGTGTTAAGTTCCAAAATGAAAAGGGAGAAGTGAAAAGCTGAATTATAAGAGAAACCAAGAGAAGTGAGGGCCATTTGGGGACTTAGCAGGGTATTATTAGGAGTCTGTGACCCATTTTGCAGTGACAGAACATGTTGCTCACAGACCTTACAAAGAAGGAAATGACCCTCAAAGCAAAGTGGACAGTAACAGCAGAAACTGCAGTTAAAGGACACATTTTATTTACAGCTAGTGATGGCATCTTCTGACTTCAGTAAACCATTTATACAGGCATGCAAGGTAGGATTAGAAACATTGATCTTTTTTAATGGAGAGCAGTAAGCAATCTGTTTCCTCAGTTGAAGAGCTAAGCAAAACAGAGCATAAATATTGCACAATCAAAAGAGAATGCCAAGCCATCAAGTAGACACTTGGCTCCTTAAAGAGCTATCTCTTAAGGAAAGAATTTACTCCATTAACAGGCCACATTCCCCTAATTATTGCTACAAAAACAGAATGGGAACCATTAATTATCTATCTAAGCATTTAAGTACAAAGTCCAGTACAGGCCACGCATGACCCACTACACTGGAGACGGTCTGTCTCAGGCACACATGCTACCCAATAAGCAAGCAACGGATTGTTTTGAGCTTGGGAGTGTTTGAAAGAATACAAGTCATCCCAAATGTATAGAAAGTTGGGTAAATACTGTGAACAGCAATGTTATAAAGAGCTTCTTGTAAAATTGTCTATAGCAGTGCTCCTCAGAGTTCACTGTAAATAGAGTGGTTTGTTTAAATAAACGGCGTTTCCGTTAAGGTGCACTTGATTTTTTTAAAAAGACAAAAATACATAGCTGCATTAGGAAGAACAGATTTGTTTTTTATATTACATTCAATAGCTTATACAAAGAGCTAAAAGAACAGCCAGCGAGTATCTGCCCTTTTGTGAAACAGGACTTGATGTCCAGAGAGGTGGCTATGGTAGATGGAATCAACTGCATTGAAGTAAAACCTGGAAAGAGAAACTGGAAACTATTCCATGCAAAAACAACTATTTCCCAGCAGTATACAACTACGTGAATGTACTTGTGGTGTTAGTTAAACCTCATGACTTTGCTTGGAAGAACCTACCTACACACACACACCTACCTATCAAATACAGATATCCAATATATTTATATACAAAAACATGGCAGTATCTGCCATAACAGAAGAGGATGTGTAGGCTTTCCTAAACAAAGGTGATGCTCCAAAATGCATGTCTACACACACACACACACACACACACACACACACACACACACACACACACACACACACAGAAAAACTGCTAGTATTAAAATTACTCTCCAGCAGGCTTGGAGGCTGCAACAGATGTACCCAATTGAAAAGCAAGAGATAAAATGTGTTACTGGACAAAACGCTGAAAGCAAATAAGTGAAGGTTCCTGTTGTAAAGTGATCATACTACTCAAATAGATACTATTATGAAGACCTCAATCATCCCCCTACCCCCCCCCCCCCAAAACACACACACACAAGCTCCTCTACTGATCCCTACCCTTCACCAGGGATTCTAAACAGACTTGCCTCTGCCTATTTACCCTCATCCTTACTTACACAATGAGACGAGCAGTAACTGGGCCTCTACCAATATAAACAATGAGACATATATACTAGGCGACAAACAAAAATTGGGACAACATCAATAACTCTACTCCCACCCAATCCATCAATCTTTTCAATTTCACCCAAATAATCCACTCTATAACCAGACCCAATAAAACCAAACCCCCAGGTTCTACCTTCGACTGGATCCTAGTCCCTTACCCAAATAAAATTACAAACTCTGCTACTATTCCTGGACTCATCAGTGACCACTTCCTGGCTTTTGCGCTTTGCTCTACTTCTTCCTCCCTACATCATCATCACTATATTCACACACTTAACCTTAGTAATTTCAACCCCAACAAATTCTCAAACTCCCTCAAACAAATGAACTGGAACATCCTACAAACCCTTCCTCTTGATGAAGCCATTGACTACGTTAATTCCTTTTTTCTAACTACTTTAATCTAGCACCAACACGAACAAAAAGAATAAAAACCAATTCTGCCCCACGGCTAACCAAAGAGACAAAAAAACTAATGCACCAAATAGACAAATTCTGGAAACTATACCAAAAAAAACCTCCCTGCAACCCTACTTCAATACACACAGCTCCACAACCTCACACACACACACAAAAAAAACTTATTCTCAGCGACAAAACAATCCTAATGCATCAAACTCCAGTCCAACCACACTAAACACCCTAAACAATTCTGGAACTCTATAAATGCACTTGTCAACCCAGGCACCAAAAACAATCCCTGCCCAGACCCCACCAAATCTGATCAAGAAATAGCCTCATTATTCAACTCTTTCTTTAGAAACAACATATCCGAACAAAAACCTTTCCCATCAGTCCCTCCTCTACGTATACTTCCTCCACTCCAACCCCCCCCCACTAACTCCAACCCCCCCTTTTCAGCCTTAAACCCATATCTATCAACCAAATAAAAATACTTCTCTCCAAATTAAAACCCTGCTCTAATGCACCTAACAATATGCCTTCTATTTTTCTTAAATCTACTGGTGATGGAATTGCATTCCTTATTAGCATATTAACCAACAGATCCATACAGGAATCATACGTCCCCAAACTCTGGCATACAACCTATACTCAATCTCTCCACAAAAGTGGCGAAAACACCATCTCAAACTGCCACCCCATAGCTATCCTCTCCTCAATCTCCAAAATCCTAAAAAATGCGTTCATCTCCAACTTCAGCCTTTCCTAACTCAAAACCATCTCCTCACCCCAACCCAACATGGTTAACGACCTGGGCACAGTACTACAACTGCTCTCCCTCTCATTCTTAGATACAGTCAATCGCACCCGAGATTCCAGGGAAATAGTATTCACAGTGCTTCTAGACCTCTCCAAAGCATCTGATACGGTTTCCCATACCCATCTTTTGAGCCATCTCTCAAACCTAAATCTCAGTCAAAATACCCTCTCCTGGTTCTCAAACTACCTGACTGACAAGATCTCAGGCTGTAAAATGGAGAAAAAGTATCTCTCCTTTTCTCCATACCCCCACCGGCGTACCTCAAGGATCCATTCTTGGACTAATGCTGTTCAATATCTTTATCAATACTTTTCACTTTGATATTCCTAATGCCAGCGTAATCCAATATGCAGACAACTTTAATCTGCTCTGCATCTAATCTCCCTGAACGTCTCTCAAAGACCCAGACTGTCTTCTCAACCACCGATGCCTGGATGCCACAAAATCACCTTTCCCCTAAATGCAAACAAATCCAAAATATTAATTTTCCTACCATCAAAATCTTCAACTTTTGACAAATCTGAAATCACCCACCCCCCATATGCTAAATTACTAGGTGTAACTATAGATGGAACACCTAAAATTTGACAACCATATACTTCAAAACAAACCCACCAAAAACTGGGTATGCTATATAGGAACAATCGCTTCCCATCACCTCACACCAGACTTACTCTCGCCTCCACTAACCTCCCCCCCTCCAATGTACGGCTCACCCCTTCTAACAAACCTATCTACATCCATCACTTCCAAATTAGAAAACTGTTATAACAAAATCTCCAAATTCACCACTAACTCCAAAAACTCCTCCCATCACTGCCTTGCCCTTCACTCTCTAAACTGGCTAGAACTTCCAAAATATCTGGACTACTTCCATCTCATCACAACTCAAACTACTCTTCAACCCCATCAAATGCCCTGCCCTCAAAAACATCCTTCTCCCCTATGTTTCAAATAGAACTCTTTAGAGCTGCACATCAAAAATTAATCACTGTTCATAAACCTAATTGCCCGCCTGGACAACTATACCACTCTTTTTCCTTAGCCAAAAAATGGAATTCTCTTCCTCCTACCCTAAGAATACCTCTCCTCTATCCGGAAATGTACCTGCATTCTTCCAACCTAGCTAATTTCTCTCCGTCCTAATTCCTATAATGTCCACGCTTTATCCCATCTACTTTTACCAACTTTCTTAAATATGGTGGAATAAGTAACTCCCTACCAACAATCTACCTATCTTCATTGTAACCTTTCAACCTCAAAAGCCTGGTTGTTCCAATAAGTTACTAAAAACATGGCTTCAAGCTCACAAATGTCAACACCTTGACAATTACAATTGCTTTTTATGTTAATATTGTAAATACTCTTCTCTGATTTATATATAATCTTGTATTTCTACTGCGCTTCTGTTGTGTACTTGTATTCTGTATAATTACTTGTATTCTGAATCTTTACTATATTTTGCTTTGTTGGAGCTTTTCTCTCCGGGCCGCCGGTGAAAATGGACTCACTGGGCCCAGTGGACTTTCCCGATCAACAAACTGGAAATAAATAAATAATAAACAACAAAATCACCCACCTCCACCCAAGGCTGGGCAGATAAACTGAAAAGATCCGATTCATATGGTTTTATCCTTCTAAACTATGAAATTATCATGTTGTCAGTTTTGTAATCCTTTCTTTTAAGAAATTTTCACAGTTTGTTTCAGTATGTTATTGCAGTGGTGCCTCCGCTATTCAAGTACTCTAAGAACGTACAAGGTCTCTTTGGTGCAAGTGACTTTGAATAAAAAATGTCTTAATATGCTCAAATTACTTGTAGGACAGCTGAGGACTAGAGTCCTCACATTCGACCAACTCAAAGTATCTCTCTCTAAAAAATACAGCTTTATTGAATAATCAATTGCGATATACGCAAACTTACATTTATAGAAAAATAAACTATATTAACACATTTTACAAACATTGTGCATCACATATATTTTTCTATCCAATGTAATCAATCCAGCACTGCATAAATTGTTCAGTTCTTGCAGACTCGTAAATCTCACACCTCTTCCAAAACATTTTGCTGCATGTATTGTCCCCACAATTTCCATTTTTTTCTATGTAATTTCTATGTAATTTGCTTCATGTCGCTCTAAAATGTCATGATTCAATAAAGTTGTCTAAATAAATCAATCCATACCGAAGTGACAGTTCAGTATGGTCACTTTGTAGTCAATTCTTGTTTGTCAGAAGAAAACTCTATGTGCTCTTTGGTTACTCAAGTCACCTAACATCATGTGAAGCTAAAGACCCCACTTCTTGTTTTAGCTCTGTTACAATATTCACTATTTCAAGCACCGTTGGTTTAAACTTTGATTTGCATTTTTTTTAGTAATTGCTTTTATGGCAGCCTTAGTATGTCTCAATATTCCTGACAGAGTACGCTGTAGAAAATTTAAAGTCTACCAAATCATTACACCTGAAAACATATGCTCCCAGCTACCTCTTTCTTTCCCATCACATCTCCAGCATTTGTCATCGACCTGATGAAAAAAATATTTGGAGTCTGCCTGGGGTATAAATGTACCTATGCAAACACTTCCAAGCAAATATCCTAAAACTTTTAGACTTTATTGCATAGTTGGGAGCCACACATGTCCTTCCATTGTTTCTTTGTGAATTGCTTATCTACTGTTGCTTCCCAATATTTTCTAACCTTGTCTGATTGATTCCTATAGTTATGCAATATTTTATACACCATTCATTTTCCCTTTAACAGCAACTTCTATTCTAGAGTCAACTAAAAAAGAAGGCATGTCTTTCACTCGGGGTTCCATTTGCATTTCTCTTTGCCTGTAACTCTGACATGCGTGACAGGGAATGCAGTCTCTAGCCTTTAGTATAAATGTTTTCTTGGTCTCTTATTCTGGTACCTTTCCCTCTAACTGTTCCCTACACCTTGATTCCTTTTGCCAGCTTCCTCCTGTAAATTCCAGGCCCCTCTTGCCTATTCTCTATGCCCCTAATTGCAGTCATCACTATCAGGAGAATCTCTTTTCTCCAGTCTTTCTTGTTGGCTTAGTTCTTGGACTACTTTCTGCTACTTAATGAATATAATATTCTATAGGTTGTTCTTCCTGAGGATAGGCATCCAAAATCCCACTCTCTCATTTGTTGAACCCCCCCACCCCGCTTCGTCATCATCCCCCTCCAGTTAAATAGTAGCTTTCTGCTTGTGTTATGTCTAAGAGCCATAAGTGTGTAGCTCTAAAATATCCCTTCAAATCAGGTAATCCTAAACCACCTTGTTCAGTTGGAAGGATCAGCTTATCCCTCTTGACTCTAGCTCTCTTTCCCTCCAAGATAAAATCCTTCAACTCTTAAATTGCTATCCACAACGTCTTCTCTTGTTGATAAAAATATTATTGACCTGTGCATAAAACTAAAGGGACTATACATTTTACTGCTTTTATCTTGCTATCCATATCCATAGGCAAGAGCTTCCATTTTCTTAGTTTTTGTATTATCTTTTTAGTCCCTTCCCACATATCTTTAGCTACCATAACAGAATCCTTACTTAGATAGTATGTATCCTGAAGGCCTATCTAGCACACCCAGTTGTCCTTGCTCAGAAAGGGGAGAATGGACTGAACCGTGACCATCTATAACTTGGTGCATCAAACTGACTTGTTCAAGTTGCTGAGATCCAAAATTGGTCTTCAGTTGCCTGTTTTCTTTGGCACTAAAAAGAACCCTGAGTAAGCCCTGGATTCTAGCTGGTCTGGTGGGACCTCTTGTATGACTTTTCTAGTAGCTTTTCTACATAAATTACTGCTTGTTCCCTCTGACTGGGTGGAACATCACGGATTTTTCTTGAAACTGGAGAAGGAAGGGAAAAAGGTATTATACAACCTCTGGCAATTATCCTCTGCACCCAAGTATCTGTTATTTCTATAGCCAGACTCTCTAATGCAGGGATAGTTGATCCTATACTATCTCCACAGGAGGGAAGTCAGGCCTTTCAAGTAACGCTGGAAGGGTCTGTCAAAGAACAAATCTCTGGACCCCTGGTTTTGCGGGCCACCTCTGCTGCAGAGATGGTGTCTACCATTAGAGGCCCCCCCCTACCCCTTGGGGAACTTCCTTCACGTGTGTCCTGGAAAGGTCCCTGGGACTTCGAACCACATCTTTCCACTACCTTGTCGATTCCTGGAAAAGGATCTAATGATCTTTGAGATGTTGAAAAATGTACACCCATGGCAGACAGGGTCTTTCTGATCTTCTCAAACCTGGATAATGTGTCTTTCACTTTCAGGCCAAACAAAGACATGCTGTCAAAAGGAGCAGTGACTAAAAGACTTGAAAGGCTATAAGCGCATTCAGGCATGCCTCCTGATGGAAACGCATTAACCCACTGCCCTTGAGGTTCCTTTGGCTACATGCTAAATGAGCCTCGTGGACGAAATGGAAATAGAGTGCAGGGTAGCCAACTAAGAAGTGACAGACAATTGTACTTCCACAGAAATAGACCTTGAGTGGGTATCCGAAAGCTCCTTAATCAAATCCCAATGTAGCTTTGTGAAATGTGCCAAATAATTCAGTGACATTACAGTGAAAGCTGCTGAAGTATAGACACATTTCCCAAATTTAGCTATCACCAGAGATGCCTTGTTGGGGGAGGGGAGGGGGGGTGAACTCCTGGGCAAGTTCCTTTTAAATGGCTGCCACCATGACCAACAGGAACTCTGTTTCACCAAGATTGCGTGTCCTCCAGTGGAGCCTTCATTTTGCCAGGTCTCCGAGGTATATAGTCAATTGTGTCAGGATAGTACAGTTGTGTAAAATCTTATCATAATGGTAGATGTCTTTGTTTTCACCGATGCAGTATTCCTTACAAATAGGATTCCCTGCCATGAAGCCCACTGTCTGGCCAGTCTACCAAAGTCTACAGTTGTTTTCAGGTATTCTGAATGTCACCTACACACACTCCTTGCACAGGGTAGGAGATAAAGGTGACAAAAAAGGTGGTCAAGCCATAAGGGCTTGCAACTCCGATACCCATCTGGCAGAAGTAAGAACTAACAAAATAACTTTCTTCCAAGAACATGTTGCAAGGAAGCTAAAACAGCAGGCTCAAAAGGAGCCCCAGTCAGTTTTTCCAGAACAAAATTAAGATCCCAGGGAGGAGAACAGACTTCCTAGGAAGTCAAATATTAAGAACGCCTTTAAGAAATTGCTTTGCCTTAAATCTAGAAGCTAATGGGGGAGTTAAAGGCAGATGAGCAGAAAGAGCTGATAAGTGGGCCTTAATAGAAGAATAGGCCAAATCAGCATTGAACAACTCACACAAACAGAACCAAAGGAAAATCCATAGAAAGTGGGTCCAGGTCATGAGAAAGACACCAAATAGAAAACCTCTTCCATTTAGACAAGTAGGATTTCCTAGTAGTAGGTTTCCTGGCCTCCTGCAGGACCATGTAGCACATCCTCATAAATAAACTGTCTATGAGGAATCAAAACCCTATCACCCACAGTGTCAGCTGAAGCGTGGACAGGTGGGGATGGATGAGAGACTCCTCGTCTTGTGTGAGGAGATCTACCCAGAGAGGTAACTTGTCATGACTGCCCTTGGCTAGATGCAGAAGTAAAGGGAACCAGTGCTGTTGCGGCCAAAAGGGAGTCACCAACAAGATTTTGGGAGCATCTTGTTGAATCCTGAATAGGACTCTCGGAATGAGAGGAAGGGGAGGAAATGCATAAAGAAACATCCGCTTCCAAGAAAATGAGAGGGTGTCCACCTTCCATACCAGATGACCTGGGACTCTGGCACAAAAAGGAAGTTGTTTGTTCAGTGGGGAGGCAAAGAGATCTACTTCAGGAGTACCCCACTGGTGAATATCCAGAAACACATCCCTGTGAAGCATCCATTCAGAGGACTGAGTGAAGGACCTGCTCAGATGGTCTGCCACAGCATTCTGATCTGAAGGAATGTAAACTTCCTGAAGAGTCACTTGATACTGGATAGCCAGATCACATGGCTTAAGTGCCAGCTGGCAAAGAAGGCAAGCTCTCGTACCCCCTCCCCCATTTGTTGATATACTACATGACTGTGGTATTGTCTGTGAATATCTTGAGAGGAGAGAAGATGAAAGGCCTGAAGAGCCAGCATAAGAGCCCTCATCTCTGATGTTGATGTGTTTCTGCCACTGACAAGGCGACCACACTCCCCGAACCATCAGGGAGCCAAACGCTGATCCCCATCACACATCTGAAGAGTCTGTGAACAGATCCTGAGAGGAAATAGGAGGCTGAAATGGGAGCCCTTGATTTAAAGACAACTGCTGAATTCACAACAGAAGTCCTTTATTGAGACACGGGAGAAGAGGAACAGGGAAGTCCAGGGGATATGCATGCTGAAGCCACACTGACTTAAGAAACCACTGGCACTTCCTCATGTGGAGTTTGGCCAGGAGGAGCATTGGAATGATGCCACAACATCCTACACTCATATAGAGTTTTTGGATGTTTGTGTAGAACAGACGCAGGAAGGCTTTATTTCTAGTTTCTATAGGAAAGAGTGTTGGCTAAACACTTTGCTGTCCTACGACAGCATGCACCCCCAACATATTTTTCCAAAAATTGTAAAGGGGCAGGTCAGTCGTATATCCAGGGTGAGTGCTATGGATACACAATTTGATGGAGAGTTGGATAAATTAGACAAATGTTTTAAGGATAGAGGCTACAATGAAAGACTGGTACATCGTGCTATTGATGATAGTGTTAAATTAAGACGGACTAGATATAAGCCCTGGTTAAAGAGAACATATGGGGGGGAATCGTCAAATAACAATGCATGCATGCAAATGGGTCCCAAACTGATGTTCACATATGGTAGCAACATAAAAGACATTAATAGGATTGTACAAAACAATTGGAATATTTTAACCAGTGATATTGGACTAAGGGAGATTGTTGACAATAGTCCTAGATTCCGATATAGGAGAAATAGGAATCTTAAAGATCTATTGTGTAAGGAAAAGATGAGTGGTCAAGGTGGGTCTCTGAAGTTTACTGCAGAAACACTTCCCTGTGGGATATGTAAGGCCTGTAGTTATATCAATAAAGAAACCACATTTATACATCCAGTAACTAAGAAGGTGTTTCATTTAAAAGGGAGGGCCACATGTAGGACCATGAACATAGTGTACTTAGCCGAATGTGTTGAATGTCCTTGTTTCTATGTTGGAATGACCAACAATATGTTTAAGGTTAGAATCTTGCAGCACTTGAGCAGCATCAGGAATAGTGACCCGAGTAATGCCTTATATAGGCATATCAGTGGCAACCCTACACATAGCTTCAAATTTAGGGCTATTGTTAACATCAAACCAAACAGTAGGGGGGGTGATGTAAAACATCAGACAGCTTTGGCTGAATCAAGATGGATCATAGAGTTTATGGCACACAGGATACCAGGATTAAATGATGTCATTCCAGTTAAACCCACCCTCCAAAATAGGCGGGTTTTTCATTAGATGCTATTGGTTGTCTTATCTTTTAAAACTGTTGTTTGAAGAATGCATCTTTGTCTGATGAAGGATGTAACCCGAAAGCGCTTACCTGGTGTTTTATCTGTCTATGTTGGATTAAATTTTATCTACATTTTATCAACACAGCAGTGTCCTGTTGCTTTTTATTTGGAGTTGTTTGTGCTTTGAAGCTCATCGGGACTTTGGCATAGCGTACAGGTTTTTTACTTTACATCTGAAGAGTCTGTGAACAGATCCTGAGAGGAAATAGGAGGCTGAAATGGGAGCCCTTGATTTAAAGACAACTGCTGTATTCACCACAGAAGTCCTTTATTGAGACACGGTAGAAGAGGAACAGGGAAGTCCAGGGGATACGCATGCTGAAGCCACACTGACTTAAGAAACCACTGGCACTTCCTCATGTGGAGTTTGGCCAGGAGGAGCATTGGAATGGTGGAAGCCATGAACCCCAGAGCTCTCAAACTCACTGGCTATAATGGAGATCAGGTGAAGAAGAGTTTGAAAGAAAGAAATTAGAGTTAATGCCTCTGGAGGAGGCAGGGATGCCAGCACTGGCACTGTTTGAATCCTGCAACCCAAGAAAGACATGATCCTGAGAAGGAGTCAGGGAAGACTATTTGAAGTTTGTTGTGAACCCCAGGCTCTTAATGGTAAAATGAAGATTTTGCAAAAGGACCTCTGGAGAAGATGCCTGAATCAGCAGGCCATCCAAATAAAGAAAGATTTGGATCCCTTGAAGCCTGCAAAAGGCAATCACAGGCACGAAGAATTTGGTGAATACCCTTGGGGTAGCAGGAAGGGCAAAGCATAGAACTGAAAATGCCAGGAAGCAACAGAGAAATGCAAAAATCACCTGAAAAGAGGATGGATAGGAATATGGAGATAAGTATCCTTGAGGTCCAGAGACACCAGAAAGGCCTGAAGGAGCAAGAGAGGAAAAAGGGCCTGAAGGGACAACATCCGAAAGGAAGGCACCTTTAGAAAGGTGTTTAGATGGGAGAGCTCTAGAATAGGTCAAGTGCCTTCTTTTCTAGGCACTAAAACCATTCTTGAATAAAACCCTTTCCCATTTGGGACACAAGCCCCTCTTGAATAGTACCTGGAGACAAGAGATCTAGAAGAACCTCTGGGAAGAAAGCAAGTTGTTCCCAAGGAGGCTGAGGAATGCCCATAAAAGGAGGGTGGTAAATCCAGAGCATGAAGTATCTTTGCCAAATGACGGTCAGAACCAATGAATCCAGGGTGATTCGGAGCTGAAGAGAAAGAGAAAGAGGAATGTGGCTGAGAACAGGTGGATAGTCAGACAGCACCTGGTTGGTCAGGAAAGGAAGGCTTAATTATCTCTGCAGTCTGAGTTGCCTTAGCAAATAGAGTCAGTTTACTACCCTTTTTACCTTTAAAAGTAGGGCGAGATTGCCTGCAAACAAAGGTTGGCTTAGAAAGGTAGTTTTGCTGAAATTTAGGCACATGAGCAACAAAGACATGCTTAAGCTCCTGTAAAGCCTTCCACTTGTCCTGAAGAGACTTAAATAAACCAGCAGCCACAACACCAAACAAAAAAGTATTATTCAGAGGAGCATCCATCAGCTTAGCCTTAATTATCATCTGGCAAACGTTGAAGCCGAAGCCATGAATAGCTCCTCAGAACTGAACCAGAAGCAGCAGCCCTAAAAGAGGCATCTGCTGCATCATAACTGCATTTGATAGACTGACAAGCTACCTGAGAGAAGTCCCAAGCAAACGAAGAGCAGAAGATTTACTCTGAGTCTGGAAGATCATAAAGAATTTGACGAGCCTGAAAAAGAAGAGCCAATATATACCTAGAGATAAGACTCTGATAATTAATAGCCCTAAAAGCTAGGGTAGCCGAAGTATAAACCTTCTTACCCAGCCTAACCATGGTTCTACTTGTCTACGTCAGATGGCAATAACTTGGATGAAGGAAGCAACTGAGACGGCTTATCAGAGGCTACAGACAGAGGGGTCAGCAGCAGGACATTTTAAAAAAAGGAACAATCCGCAGGCATTCTATAAAACCTATAAGGCTTCTTAGGAGCAGGGGCAGAGAATCTGGCACTTTAGAGGCATAGGAAAAAAATCCAACCAGGCAAGACAGGAGGAACGGCTGCAGATTTAGGAGAGTTCATCTGCAGTAACTCATAGTATAGTAATGCTTATGGATATCCAAAACCTGGGCACAATCCCACTTAAAAAATTCCATCATCCTAGAAAGCGTGTCCCCAAACAAAATTTCCTCAGAATGATTATCTAGAGTATGAGAATCTTCCTCCTCAGACCCGTAGTCTAAAGGAGAAGGAATCTGGTTAGAATAAGCAAGGGAGTCATTGTCAGAATCCACCTCAGAACAATTCAGTCTAAAGGAGAAGGAATCTGAGTAGAATAAGCAAGGGAGTCCTCATCAGAATCCACCTCGGAACAATTCAGTCTAAAGGAGAAGGAATCGGGTTAGAATAAGCAAGGGAATCATCATCAGAATCCACCTTGGAACAATTCAGTCTAAAGGAGAAGGAATCTGGGTAGAATAAGCAAGGGAGTCATCATCAGAATCCACCTCGGAACAATTCAGTCTAAAGGAGAAGGAATCGGGTTAGAATAAGCAAGGGAATCATCATCAGAATCCACCTTGGAACAATTCAGTCTAAAGGAGAAGGAATCGGGTTAGAATAAGCAAGGGAGTCATTGTCAGAATCCACCTCAGAACAATTCAGTCTAAAGGAGAAGGAATCTGAGTAGAATAAGCAAGGGAGTCCTCATCAGAATCCACCTCGGAACAATTCAGTCTAAAGGAGAAGGAATCGGGTTAGAATAAGCAAGGGAATCATCATCAGAATCCACCTTGGAACAATTCAGTCTAAAGGAGAAGGAATCTGGGTAGAATAAGCAAGGGAGTCATCATCAGAATCCACCTCAAAAGAATGCAATTCTCTGAGCCTTTAAGCGGAAGAAGAAGACCAAGGAGGAGGAAATGAAACCCCTTGAGGCGGTCTCAATGACAGTAAAGCATTAAATAAGCCCTGAGCAAAGGCCTGCCACTCACTTTGTGGATCCCTCGGAGCAGAAGAAACATGATTATTTTTCCGTTTCTTTAAGGGGAACATCCTTCCTAGAAACCTGAGAAGGCCCAGACTCAAGATGGCATTCCACAACTGCAGTAGGAGCCTGTTACCTAAAGATAAATTGCGGAACCCCTCTAGAACCATCAGAAACAGTCAACTGTGGGTCACTCTAAACCCCTGAAATGGATGCCTGCAAAGCCTCGTCGGATGTGCTGCTTGCCAGATCCTCACCAACCTCCAATCCAGATGCAGTAGAAGAATCAGACAAAACCACCGGCCGAGCCTTCGGGTTCATAATAACCTCAGGCGAAACTCCTGGCAGAGGCTGGACAGCAAAGATTCCGGTCTTACCTTCTGCACCTTCTTCCCTGACAGCTGACCCTCTGGGCAGGACGTCCGCCCATAGTATCTGTAGCAAGAATCTTAAGATGCTGGTTCTCAAGATACAAGGAAAGGGAAGAAACTCTACTGCAAAGGGTCTTTGGAACGAACACCAGGCAAATAGAACAAAATGTATGGTCAGGAGGTGCTCCTGGACAAAAAAAAAAAAGAAAAAGACACTTATTGTGGCAGTCTTTATGGGGAATCTGTCTCCCACACTTGCATTTACCCTTCCTGGATGACATTAACCCGAAACAGCACAAAATAAACAGAAAAAGTCACTAAAAACCCAACTGGGTACTTATCTGCAACTGTGAGGACTCCAGCAAACAGGAATAAGCACAGAAATGCCACTCAACAGAAAACTGGGAAAAAAAAAAATGGACAGAGGCAAAAGACCAACGGTTAAAATAGTGTTCGGACTAGCAGCAAAGAGGTTCTGAAGATGTTACACCTAATCATCACCTATATGCCCTACACTACACACAAGGAGTGTGCAGGTGTCGCTCAGTGTGTCTTAAAGCAACAGTAGACTTTGGTAAACTGGCTGGACCATAGGCTTCACGGCAGGGAATCCCATTTGTAAGGCATACTGCAGTGGTGACTGTAAGGACATCTTTCCATGCCCGCAGAGTGACAACCGAATGAGCTTCTGGGCAGGCGGAGTTACCAAGAAGGTAGACGGGCCAGTACTGAAAGCCTCCAGGAATACAAACTCCTCGGATGAAGGGTTGCTGAACATCCAGCCACCTCTCTGTTTTAAGATTAAGGACGTTTAAAAATTAGACAGCTTCAGGACGTGACTATGGGGACCCTTCACCTTTATCAAAGACCGTATTTTCTATGAAAGACTCCTCTGGGTAGTCTAAGTGCTTCCTCTTGCACTTTGTCTTCTTAAGGATCTCCTCAATGGGATGCTCTGGGGAGGTATCAGAAGTTGTCAGGTACCCAGTCGGGAAGCCTAGCTTTTCAGTACTGGCTGCCTATGTGGGAGAGAGGATTAAGACTCTGAGTGCAAAGACGTCAAGGCTGTAGACCGAGGATCCGAACGGGTGGGAACAGTCTGTGCAGCTGAGACAGACAATGCTCTCTTCATAGCCTCAAAGTAAACATCCCCAGAGGGGGAGAAGACCTCAGATCCAAAAAAGCAAGCTTATGGACAGTTGTCCCTTCCTGCTCCCTGGAATATCACCCCCCCCCCCTCGAGGCAGAAGCAAGAAGCAGAACTAACCCATGCCAAGGCTCCAAGATGCAGAGATGGCTGCATCAACTTCGGAGTGGACTCCAACACTTCGGGATCCAACAGGGAAGCTTCAGCTCCGAGAGCTCTCCAGATCCAACTGAACCGAAGTGCTCACAGCTAACTTTGGATCTGAGGGCAAAGGAATCTTCAGATCAGAGTCAGAACTGGATGGTTAGGAATCAAGGACTCCAAAATGGTGGAATGAGTCAGAGGAGGAACTGGAAAAGGAGGTACGACTGAAAAAGATCGGGCCTCCTGACCTGAAGGGGTAGGATTTGACGAGGCACCCATCAGAGTATGCGTTGAGAGAATTCTTCACACCACTCTATCCACATCTTCTGTTAAGGTTGTGGAACAGTGAGTGGAAAATCCCGAAGGGGACATAGAATCTCTCCAAAAAGGGAGAGGGAACCCTAGAAGGACTGGATCTACTGAAGGGGAGTATCTAGTCCTTGGAAGGTAAACAATACTGGATGGAGTAGCTGAATCACTTGGCTTATGCATCGAATCCAGAGAAGTCTGATCCAATACATCTTTTTTGCTTCGGATCCAGTGTTGAGCTCATAAGAAATTTTAGTTTTCCCCCCTTTAGTATCTGAAGGAGACGTCGGATCAGAAGGAGACCTTTATCTAGGTTGTTCCGAAACCTCAGAGGAAGAGGTAAGAAGGGCTCAGACAAAAAGATTTAGATCTTTTTGATTTTTTAGGGAACATAGCTCAAGATAAAGCCTCTCCGAAAGAAGGTAGAAGCCCTTTTAATATCAACTTATTTTTTTCTCTACCAGGGCTATAGTGTTAAACCCATGACAAATAGAGAAACCTTCTTGTAAATGGAGAGGTCCCAGACAATACACACAAAAAGTGCGGGCATCCAAGAACAGAATCTTGTGCCTGCACTTAAGGCATTTTTTTAATCCAGCTGGACTCGCTTCTTTTTCTGTCACAGTAGGAACAAAGCACAGTTGTGCACACTTACCATAAATGTAGATGTTAGAGTGTATTCACTGTTGCAGTCATTACATTTGGGTTGTCTGCCTGCAGGTAGCCCTCAGCTGGCATGAATACCAGAGTCTTGGATTCGAGCGTTGGATGCTCTCTTCTTCCATGACGTCAGGGGTATAAAACATGCAGCAGATGCCATTACGTCAGTTTTTCTTGCCCCATATGTCTGGTGACCCCATAATGGGAAGCAATTATATGTTATGTTACACCTCCATCAAAAAGCAAATGCACCAGAAAGCTTAAATACACCAAAACAAAAAGGAAAGGTACAGCCAAGAGAGATCGGGGGGGTTGCAGGGAGGGTAAGCAGGACTGCAACAGTGAATACACTTGAACAGCTACATTTATGTTAAGTGTACACAACTCTACTATGTTCTTCGTGTTTCACTGGTGCAGTCATTACATTTGGGTTGAAACCCAAAACTAAGGAAGGGAGGAGGAAGTTAGAGAGCATTAGGACCAGCTATTAAGCCCTGCAAGACTACAGTGGCAAAACCAGCTCTTGATTTAGAAAAAATAAGCATGTGGTAATGCTTGGGGAAGTTGTGTACGGAGCTCCAGGTAGCAGCTTCTAGGATGTCCCTGGTAGAGACACCTCTGAGAAAGGCTGTAGAGGTAAGATGCAGCCCTGGTGGAAAGTGATCTTACCCCCTTGTGGGGTAGGTTTTTGGTGCTTATAGCAGAAAAGAATGCAATGGGCTATCCACTTAGAAATGGTTTGCTTTGAAATGGCATTACCCTCTGCCCCTGCAGCAATGGCAACTAGCAGCTGTTTAGATTTTCTGAAAGGCTTAGTCCTGTCCAAATAAAATCTAAGTTGTCTACGCACATCCAAAGAGTGCAGTATTCGATCTCCTTTGTTTTGGGGATTCGGGAAAAATGTAGGCAAATGAATGGACTAATTAAGGGCCACATCAGACACCACCTTGGGCATAAAGGAAGGATTGGTCCTGAGGGAAACCCTGTCTGCATGGAAGATAATGAAGGGCTCCACTGCCATGAGGGCCTGTAATTCAGACACTCTTCTTGCTGAAGTGATGGCTAGAAGGAAGGCTGTTTTCCAAGAAAGGAATTTCAACTGTGCAGTTGCAGCTGGCTCAAAAGGAGGGAGAGTGAGCTTTTCCAATACAAAGTTAAGGTCCCAGGATGGAGGAGGGGCTCTCCGGGGGGGGGGGGGGCTTACATTTTTGACCCCTCTGCGAAATTGCTTTAGAAGGGGGGTGAAAGAAGAGGGGTGGTTGAGTATTACAATGTGCTGAAATGGCAGAGGCATGAATTTTAATTGACGAAAAGGATAGGCCCTTGTGGATAATTTCTGTTAAGTACTGAAGAATATGAGGTAAGCTGGGCACCATTGTGCCCATCCCCAGAGTCTGGCTCCAGGAACAGTATCTTTTCCACTTTTCAGCATAGGATTTTCTAGTACTAGGTTTCCTTGCCTCCAGAATGACAACTAGCACCTGCTTACTGAGGGATGCTATTGGAGAGCTCAAGGAATTAGCCAGGCTGCAAGGTTCAGGGTTTGAAGCTGAGGGTGCAGAATTTGGCCTTCCTGATGGGACAGTAGGGAAGGGGTCGGAGGCAGGTGCCATGGTTCCAGCAGTGTTATACTGCGCAAAAAGGGGGACCAGTGCTGACGTGACCATTCTGATGCAATCAGTACTGTCCTTGGTTTGTCCTGTTTGATCTTTAGCAGAACCTTCGAGAGGAGAGGCAGAGGGGGAAAGGGATAAACTGAGAGGCTTTCCCAAAGGACAGGGCATCCACTTTCCAAGCTTGACTGTGGGAAGTCCTTGTGCAGAATTTGTCCAATTGGTAGTTCTGAGGGGAGGCAAACAGGTCTATCTCTGGAGTCCCCCATTTGTTCCTCAAGAGGATGAATATTTTTGGTTCGTTTCCACTCGTGTGGGTCCATGAGATTTCTGCTTAGGTCGTCTGCCAGTGAATTTAGCTTGCCTGGCAGGAATTGAACTTGTAAGTGCACTTGGTAGCTCAAGGCTGTGTTCCACAGAGCCATGGCGAGTCTGCATAGAGAGTATGAGTGGGTTCCCCACTGCTTGTGTACCACATAACTGTGGTATTGTCTGTCTTTACCAATAATTGTCCTGGAAGAATGTGGTCCTTGAAGGCTGTCAGGGAAATCTGTACAGCCAACATTTCTTTTTGCTTGATATGCAGGTGCATCTGCCTCAGGTTCCATTTGCCCTGAATGCACTGCCCTGACAAGTGAGCCCCCCATGCATGGTCTGATGCGTCTGTTAGGGTTTGGGCGGCAGGGGGTAGAGTGAAAGGGAGCCCCCTGTTGTGGTAGCAGGCTTCTGCCCACCAAAGGAACTCTGTCTTCATACAAAGAAGAATCATTGATTCCAGGTCCTGAGAATGTTAACACCATAGGCTTTTTAGATACCATTGTAGTCTCCTCATATGCAGTCATGCATATGGCATTAGTAGAATGCAAGAGGCCATGAACCCCAGGGCTTGCAGAATTTTCCTTGCGGATAGCTGGGTCTTTGTGGCCAGTAATTTGAAGTAGGTTGTCAAATAAACTTGTTTCTCTGGTGTGGAAAGCCATCTGGGAAGTTGTATTCAAGCTTGCTCCCAGGAATACAATTTGTTGGCAGGGTACTAGGTGAGATTTATTTTCGTTTATGGTGTACCCCAGTGAGTTTAGAAGTTTCTTTACGAATGCCAGATGTTTTAATAGCAATTCCTGGCTTTCTGCCTGAAACAGACAATCGTCCAAGTATGGGTATATTTGAATATTTCTCTGCCTGAAAAATGCAATGGCTGGAGCTAGACACTTTGTAAATACTCTGGGCACAGTAGATAAGCCAAAGGGAAGTGCAGAGAACTGATAGTGCATGGAGCCTGCCCTGAAGCGTAGGCATTTCCTGCAAGATTCCCTTATTGGAATGTGCAGGTAAGCTTCCTTTAAGTCTAAGGTTGCCAACCAGGCATCTTTGCCTAGCATAGGAAGTAGCTGTTGAAGTGTTAACATCTTGAATTTTGGGATTACCAAAAAAGTGCTGAGAATAGAGAGGTCCAGCATAGGACGCCAGGAGCGGTCTTTTCTGGGTACCAGGAAAAGTCTTGAATAAAAAACTTGTCCCTTTTCTTCTGCTGGGACAGGATGAATAGCTCTGATACTTAGAAGAGAGAAAACCTGCTGTTGAGCCTCTGCCCACTGATTTGGGAGTAGGTCTGGCCAACCGTTTGGGGTTAGTAGGGTGTGGAAGTGGAATCTGTATCCTTGGGAAACTATATTCAAAACCCATTTGTCCTGGGTAATGAGTTCCCAGTTTTTTGCATGTAGGGCAAGCTTTCCTCCTAAGGGAGCAGGCAGCTGAGCAGGTCTTGGAAGGATTAAGGTTAAGTCATTGTGCCATTTTCCTGTAGGGGGTATCTTCCTACTCCCTGCTTTGGAAATGGGATCCCCCCACTGCTTAGGCCTATACGTAGCCTGAGACTGTAACCTAGGTGGTCTGTTGTTCCTGGGTTTGGACTGAAGGCCTGGAAAGAACCAATTCTTTGAAGGTCAATGCCTACTAAATTTGGGTGGCTGTACCTGTAGGAAATCTTAAACCGTTTGCATAGATTTAGCTTTTTCCTCCATCTTTTTGAGGACCTGCTTTGTTGCCAAATAGGTGGTCTTGGTTTAAGGGAGCATCCAGTAATTTAGCTTTAACATGATCTGGCAAGTTTTGCTGATTAAGCCAAGCATGCCTTCTAAGTACAGACCCAGTGACAGCAGCTCTGCGAGATGCTTCTAAAGAATCAAAACCATATTGCAAAGTATGCTTACCAACTTGTACAGCAGAATGCATTAAATCCTGTAATTCTTTGTGTTCAGCACAGTCAGGAATCAACATCATTTTCTGTTTAAGCAGTCCCATAATATGCTGCTTGCACTTTAACATAGGAAACTGGCAATTTAAAGCCCTAATGGCCAATGTAGCAAAAGTGTATACCTTCTTATCCCATCTGTCCAAGGCTCTAGAATCTCTATCAGAAGGGGTATGGTTTTTGGCAGCTGTAGCCTTAATGCCCTTTGGACCTTGGGAAATGGTCTCTGGATCCACAGTAGGATTCTTGAAAAGGAACTTGTGAGAGTCAGGTACTCTGTAAATACATGTCAGGTTTCCTGGGAGCTGGAGATGAAGTGTCAGGGGAAAGGCTAGATTCCAAGAAAGCAGCATCTACAATGTCCAGAACAGGGGGGATAGTTAAAGCCCTGTGTTGAGGAAGGAGTAAGAATTCCCTAAGCCTCTTTTTGGAGTCAGAGTAATCCTGGCTTTCCCAGCAGAAATGCATCCTAAGAGTGTGTGCAAGGTTTCACCAAAAGAAAAATCTTCTGGAGGGGAAGCAAAGGGAATGGAATCCTCTGCATCAGAATCCTCATAACTAGATTAAGGGCAAATCCTGATTATCAGAATCCTGATCAGAAGAATCAGAGGGAAAATAAGTTCTAGGTCTTTTAGAGGGGGAAGGCTGGCTTCCCCTAATTAAAGTAATAAGGTCTTTAGCCATTCTAAGTATTTGTTTTTTAGGCAGATGGGCCTGACCATGCGGTTTGAACGTCGGTTTTCTAGGCGTGGGTTGTGTTTTAGGCCTCGATGAAGAAGAAGATGGTGCCGGTTTAAAATGCAAGTCTGTAGACCTGAATACACCCTCAGAAGCCAGTGCCTGCACAGCGGCTCCGGACCCATCCAAGGTAGAGACATCCGCAGGTTCCATAGTTGAAGAAGCATCTTGCAGCATACCAGACTCCGAATGGGTCTCAGTAGAGGCCTGAAAATCTGAATTAGCTGGTATCAGGGGCTGCGAAAGTGCCTCGCTGAGTACCGATGGACTGGCGACTAGCTTAACAGAAGTGTCATCAGTTTTGGAGCTATGCAGTCTGTCTCTGTCTTTATCTTTACTTTTTTTGGAATATCGGTAGTCAGATGGCTTACCAAAGCCATTTCTGGATAGTTATACTGAGTACCAAAATAATTTGCTGCAAAAATAGACAGACGACGAATAGTTCGGGGGTTGAATAAGGCACAAAACCAACAGCGAGGGGCGTCTTGGTCTGGGCCTAAGCAAGGAATGCAGTACGAATGAAAATATTTATGAGGTATTTGCTTTCCACAGGTAAGACAGTTGTTAACTTTTTACTAACATCGGTTAAGAGCAAGAAAAAGGATCCCCAACGGGGTACTTGGCTTTTATGAAGACTTTGGTTCTGAAACTCGAAAACGAAAATTTCAGGAGTCAGATGACCGGCACTTGTGAATTGCTTCTGCTTCGGGAACCGTGCGGCAAGAAAGACTGATGTAATGGCATCGGCTGCCTGTTTTATACCCCTGAAGACCCGACGTCATGGAAGAAGAGACAGCATCCGACACAGGAATCCAAGACTCTGGTACTCAGGCCGGCTGAGGGCTACCTACAGGCAGATAAACCAAATGTAATGACTGCAACAGTGAAACACGAAGATCAATGAAGAAAAAAGCAGACTCTAATCATAAAATTCAACAGTAGAAAATAAAGATCACACACACGTGTGTGTGTGTATATATATATATATATATATATATATATATATATATATATATATATGTGTGTGTGTGTGTGTGTGTATGTGTACATACACACGCACACATTTTTTTATTTATTTATAAAGTGATACAAAAAGAAATTACTGGCAATGGTAATAAGAAAACTACACAGTGTGTAGAAAAAAGGGAAAGAATTCTAACAATAGGACTCGAAGGTACAAAAATGTACTGAAGGAGGAAAGGGAGACACAGATATTTTAACAGCAGTAAAAAGGCACACAATTAGCAGAAGGATTAAAGAATACAAGGAAAACAAAGAATGCAACAGGTTTCGGTAGGAAAAAATGGCAAATTTCACAAAGACATCTGCTCGAAAGTAACAGTCAGCACATCTTTTGTGTACAGCGGAAAATGAGATCTGATGTACTTGGGACTGGAGCTTCATATGCAAGTAAGAAGCTCAAGAGTTTGTGGTTAGCAATGGCTGAGTCGGATCAGACTGATCAGATCCGAACCCATTAGTTCAGGAGAGAATGAAAACTGACATCAGATGCTTTGTTCTCTCTCGCTTTTTTAATTTCACCAAATATTTTGGGTTTCTAATACTATGGCAGGAACAGAATCCATTCCTGAACCAGGACACACTTAAGAGTACAGGAAATTAGTACTGTGTCAGTCTTTGAAGTTAAAGACTGCTCTCCTCCACACTGGCCATCTACAAGAACAGACATCCCTCAAATCCTTCACACACTCTTAAAATCAAAAAAATACATGGCTCTGCTCAAGTTCTACACCAGGTTAATCAAATAGCTCCTTAATTTGTAACTGCAGGAGCATTACCCTGCATCTTGCGATTATATTTTCTACAAATCATTTCTTGCTTCTTTTACCTATAGCTTATACTATATAAACATATATATAAAACAGGCAGCCGATGCCATTATAACTTATCACTATACAGTCCCCTAACTTTTCTTTCTCCATTTCTTTCCCATCTATACCAGACACTTTACTAATAAACAAAGTTTCTATCTTCTGCTTTCCCTCGCCTGTAATTCCCCTCCTCTCTCAAGCCTTATAGCTTAGTATAAGATATGTATACTAAGCACATTATTTTTTTTTTTAATTTTTATTTTATTTAACATTTGTTAACTGGGAAAGTCCAACTTCGAACAAAGCCAATTTTCAGTGGAGGCCCAGGGGAGAAACGCTCCACATGGATGTCTTTGTAACTTGGGCGAAAACCAGAGCACATGAAAGAAACCCACACGAACGCAGAGAGGACATGCAGACCCCACACTGAAGGCACCCCAGCCAAGAATTGAACAGGAGAACCTCTTGCTGTGAGACAACACTACTGCTGCACCACTGCCTTGTCCTTTATAACAACCAAAAAATATTTAACCATCAAGCAGAATCATACAGATCTGAATCCTATAATTATGAAGACCCCTTTTCTCATATATATATATATATATATATATATATATATATACACACACATATATATATATATATATATATATATATATATATATATATACATATATATATATATATACATATATATATATATATATATATAGTGTTCTTAGCAATATCTAATGTCTGTAATTCATGTGCAAGTATGTTTCATCTAATATATATAAAAAACAAAAAAAAAATATCTGTTTTCCCACCTTTACTGTGCTAGAATAGTCCTGAATTCAGGTTTTGCTGTATTCCGGACTTCAGTACAAGTTCCTGTGTTGCCCATATCCTTACTTGGATAGGAGGAAGCTTCTCTGTTCACCAGTGAGAGTGGGGAGCTTTGAGCAGCCTATCTGTCCCTGGAGGAGTGGTCTCAGCCCAGTAACTAGTTGTTTATTGGCAGTTTTGGGCCATTTCCTAGCTCTTTCAAATCCTCTGCTTTAAAACACGCTTTGGCGTGGCTTTGCTTGATTTTGCGCATAGCGCAGCATCGGGCAGCGCCGCTTAAACGGGTTTAAACTATTTCCGGCTCCACAAAGTCTGCTCCTCACTTTTTCCCTTAGAACTGCTCTAAATCTCATCATAATCACTCTATTTTCATTCTAAAGCCCGGCACTTGCTCATATAAGTAAACTTACAGGTAAACACTAATAAACTTAAGCACTACACCCTCTTATACTCCTTTTAAGTACTTGCTCCCTATTGGTCCTTTCTGATCAGTCAATACGTAGTTTCCTATACTTTTCAGGCATGTCCAAAGGTCAGTTTCAGGTTTACTTCCCAGTCAAGCTGGTGAATCTGGGAATCTTGAGGCAATGTTGCAACTGCCTTATGTACACAGACCACCCTCTCCTCCTCCCAACAAGCTCAAACATATGTGAGAGATGCAACTATATAGCTAAACTGGAGGGTGAGCTCTCTCAACCCAATACTGGCACAGCCAGTCAGGAGGAAAAGGTAACCACACACACCACAAATCCTGTCTCACATAGACCCATCGCACCAGCAAACCAAACACAAACGCACAAAAACATACTCGGAGGCTCTAAACAAAAATCTGCCTAAGTAGCAAATACCTCCAAAGCAGACATCCAAGCAACCCCCACCATGCAACAATACCCACGTAACACAACTCACAAAGTCAGTATGCCACACAGTCACAGCCCTTTAGGCTAAGCAACACACTGAATACACTTGTAATAGGCGACTCTATTGTCAGACACACTGACGTCCCACTCACCAGACTGAATATGGAGAAGGTCACTGTAAGCTGCCTGTCGGGTGCCAGGATCCGCCACATAACACATGCACTCAGGTCACTCCAAAGCAAGTACAAATATGACTCCATCATTGTCCATGCTGGTGTGAATGACCTGAGACATACCTCCCTGGACTATATGAAAAGAGACATACAGGAGCTCTCTGATCATGTAGCCCAGGCCAGTATGACCCTGACCTTGAGTAGTATCTTACCCTCACCAAGAATGATGCCACAGTATAAAGACAAAATGATCAATTTTAACAATTGGCTAAAGTATTGGTGTCAATCAAAGGGGATCCAGTATCTGTCAGCCTGGGATGACATGCTCGACAAGCCACGTTGCTTCACGAGGTTCTGCTTGCACCGGTCACCCCTGGGTTTTCAAATACTGGCAAAGGCTCTTGCCTCCCCCCATAGTGCCTTTTTTAGGCAAGGCTCAAACGACAAACCCACCTCCATAGAGAACACACACAAAAAAAAAAACTAAGGATAATGCTGCTCAACGCCAGAAGTCTAAACCTCAAGATGCACGCACTCGAGACTCTCCTCAGTATGGAGAATATCGATATCTGTGCAGTAACAGAAACCTGGTTCAAGGTTCCCGAAAGCACCCCAACACTACCAGGTTATACTTCATACCATGCTTTTCAGCCACAAAACTCGGACCGAACCACAAAAGGAGGGGGAGTATCCATATACATCAAAAATACCCACACCTCCAAGTTAGTGGCACTGCACGAAGCATCGGAGACCATCCATGTGCAACTAACAGTGGGCAAAACTGCCTTTCAGTTTGCAGCCTGCTACAGACCACCCTCCCAAACACAGGAACCCCACTCGGCTTTCTTGAGAAAACTAGAAAATATGAAGGTCACTCCAAACACCATTATACCGGGTGACTTCAACTACATAAAAATTGATTGGGAAAACTACTCAATCCCAAACATCCTCGCCCAATGGTTCCTAGAATTTATAAACTCAAATGCTATGGAACAACTGGTCACCACTCCCACAAGAGGGGAAAACATATTGGACCTGGTCATCACCAACATGGGGTCTCTATGTTCCACACCAGAGGTATGCCCCTCATTGGTAAGATCGGACCATAAATTAATCTCACTGGACATCCATATTCCATCCCCACCACCAGCCAAGGAAACCACGGTGAAGAACTTCTCAAAAGCAATCTTCACACTTCTCAAAACTGAGGTGAAATCTTTCAAAGGCCCCGGGCCAGTGGAAACTACGGCCCAAAACGCAGAATCCTTTACAAAAGCATTCTATGGACACCTACAGGAATGCATGGAGCATGCTGTCCCAAATAAAACCAAGACTCACTCCTCCAAAGGCAGGAGACCTGTCTGGTGGACCCCGGCCATAAATAAGCTATATAACAGAAGTAGGAAACTACTACATGACAGAGCAAAATCCCAAAAAGGAAGGCGTCTCTGATCAGTACTAGCAAGAAACTACGATCCCTCACAAAATCATCTAAGGCAAGCTTCGAAAGAAAAATTGCACAAGACACTAAGGATAATCACAAGGCCTTCTTTAGTTATGTCAGGAACCTGGGAGGCAACTCACACATATGCTCTGAGTTAGTGCAAAACGACAAAAGTACACTGAACCCACAGACATTGCCAACATTCTGGCAGAAAGGCTCAGTGCAAACTTCTCCCCCCTTCCCCTCCAAAAGAGCAAATGTCTATCCCAACAGAATGTAGCCTCCCTATGATCACAGATGCACAGGTGAGAGCTGCCCTCTCCACAGCAAAAAACACAGCATCAATGGGACCAGACGGTGCCTGGGCTGCGTCATACATGACCTTCAAGAAGAACTAAACCCTCACTTAAAGACACTGTTCAATCTCAGCCTTACTACAGGATATGTACCCAAGGAATGGCATACAGCAACAGTGGTCCCGCTCCACAGAGGTGGTGCCACAACAGACCCCGGAAACTATCGCCCTATAAGCCTAGCCAGCCTGGTCTACAAGGCTATGGAGCCTATCATCACGGAAATCATAAACAAGGACATTGGGAACCTCCAGACACTGGATCCTACCCAATTCAGCTTTGTTAAGGGCAGACCTTGCCCCTTGAACCTGGTCGACTTCTTTGAAACTGTTACTAAAGCCATAGATGAAGGGAAGGTAGTCCACACTGCCTACCTGGACCTTGCAAAAGCCTTCAACACCATACCCCACTCTGGCATCATAAATAAGCTCACCAGCTTAAATATCAACCCCTATGTCACAAGATGGGTTGCAAACAGGCTCAGGGATGGAACCCACATGGTCAGAATTGCAGGTGCCATGTCAGACTCTAAACCAGTTACAAGTGGCGTCCCACAAGGCTCTGTCCTGGGACCCCTTTTGTTCGGTATATATTTCTCCGAGGTACAGGCTAACACGGGTGGACTATGGCTGACAAAGTTCGCAGACGACTGCAAACTGGGTGCCATAATCGACTCTCTGGCTGACACGAGCATCCTCCAAAAGGGTCTCACACAAACAGATAATTGGTGCCAGAGCCATGTCCTAAAGCTAAATGCCAAAAAGTGCATTGTCATCCCCTTTGGGAAAAACAAAGTGCCCACAAATTACCACATAGGTGGTAATCCATTAAGTACGGAAGTAGTAATTAGGGACTTGGGGACCCAAGTAGATAGTAATCTCTCCTGTGACAATCACATTGCCAAAGTAGTTAGAAAGACCTTCTATATAGCCCACCTTATCACAAAAGAGTTCACATTTAGATCAAGAGAGGTCATTGTGCCCCTCTACTCATCACTTATCAGGCCCATAATTGAATACAATGCCCCATTTGGGATGTACCTTACCCGACACCTTCAGCAACTGGAAAGACTCCAAAAGTACCTCACTAAGAGGATCAAGGGACTCAAACAGATGCCCTATGCACTTCGGCTAAAGAAACTCCAACTCTACTCAGTTGCGTACTGCCTACTCAGAGGCGATCTGTGTCTGACATATAAAGCCATGTCCAACCCAGAATTAATGGACATGCTCCACCTCAAGAAATCCAAATCCCTTAGAGCTACACGCTCCAGGGACTTGAATCTCAGCACAGAAATAAATAGGACATGCTGGAGGGACAGATTCATATCCCAGAGGCTCCCCTCACTCTGGAACAAAATCCCAATCCATGTTAGGCAGAGCCCCTCACTGACCTTATTCAAGAGAAATCTTGAGTGGATGGGAGACCGTAAGTTTACCCCTGGGATCTTCTCTGTGTCCTAGCTAGACAGAGGTACAGTAAACTAACATTAATATAGCTACCTTCTGTGACCTACTATACAGAGGAACAGTCAACTAATCTAAAAGGGTGGCAAAAGCCAAACACTCTGGCTAGGCTTATAAGTGCCCTATGGCAGATAGCCTAGTATCAACCTATGAACCTATTATAGTATATTCGTTTTTGTGAAAATGTTCATTGTTGCTCTGTAATAAACTAATGCAATATGCTGTCTCTGGAGCTTTTCTCCCTATGCCTCCACTGAAAATGGGCACCCATCCAGTTGGACTTTCCCGGTAAACAAATGTCAAATAAATAAATACCCAGAATTGCCTCTCTACAGTCCATATCTATTGATAACCTATTTAAGTAAAGCAGGAGCGTTCCTAAAAAGTCCTGCAGCTCCTACTACTTATAGAACGGTCTGTCATCTTTGTCCCTCATTGCTCTAGTTTCTGCTTGCAATGCCTGGTATTTTACAACTTTGTCGCTCTAAGCACTTAGGACACAAATAGCTGGGTGCATATATTACTCAGCAATGGAAATAAAATGTTAAAAGTAATAACAAAGTTGATGACTTGCAATAACCTTGCCTAAGGCAGCATTTTGCTTTAGCAAGGATGGTATACAAGTTAAAGACTGTATGCAGTCAGATATTCACTTTTTCCCTTAGAACTGATCTAGTTCTCATAATAAACACCCTATTCCGACTCTAAAGCCTGGCACTTGCTCACTAAAGCAATTATATAAGTCAGCACTAAAAAATTAAAAGCACTACACCCTCACAAACTCCCCTTGAGTACCTTGTTCCCCACTGGCCCTTTTTTTCAATTATAAAAGAATTCCCAATACTATTCTAGCATGTCCAAAGGTCAGTTGTCAATCTCCTCTCCGGTCCAGCTGTTGAATTTGGGAATCTTGAGGCAATGTTACAACTGCCTCATGTACACAAACAACCCTCTCTTCCACCCAACAAATTCCAACACGAGAGAGATGCAACCATATAGCCAAACTAGAGGCTAAGCTCTCTCAGCTCAGTACTGGCGTAACCAGTCGGGAGGAGAAGGAAACCACACTCACTACAATTCCAGTCTCACATAGACCTACCACGAAAGCAAACGAAACACAAACACACAAAAACATACTCGGAGGCTCTAAATAAAAATCTGCCTAAGCAGCAGAGACCTCCAAAGCAGACACCCAAGCAACCGCTACCCCAAAACAAAACACGTGCAACACACAGCTCACAAAGCCAGTGTGCCAAACAGTCATAGCCCTTAAGGCTAAACAACACACCTGATACACTTGTAATAGGTGACTATCGTCAGGCACACTGATGTCCCGCTCACCAGGCTGAACAAGGAGAAGGTCACGGTGAGCTGCCTGTCTGGCGCTAGGATCCGCCACAAAACACAAGCACTCAGGTCACTCCAAGGCAAGTACAAATATGACTCGGTCATTGTCCATGCTGGTGTGAATGACCTCAGACGTACCTCCCTGGACTACATGAAAAGAGACAGAGGAGCTCTCTGAGCATGTAGCCAAGGCTGGTATGACCCTGACCTTGAGTAGCATCTTACCCTCACCAAGAATGATGCCACAATATGAAGACAAGATGATCAATTTCAACAATTGCCTTAAGTATTGGTGTCATTCAAAGGGGATTCAATGCCTGTCAGCCTGGGATGACATGCTCGACAAGCCACAATGCTTCGCTAGGGACGGCTTGCACCTGTCACCCCTGGGCTTTCGGATATTGGGAAAGGCTCTTGCCACCCCACCCCACCCCCCATAGTGCATTTTTTAGGCAAGGCTCAAAAGACAAACCCACCTCCATAGGTATCACAAGGGATAAGAAACTAAGAGTAATGCTACTCAATGCCAGAAGTCTAAACCTCAAGATGCACACACTCAAAACTCTCCTTAGCATGGAGAACATCGATATCTGTGCAGTAACAGAAAGCTGGTTCAAGGTTCCCGAGAGCACCCCAGCACTACCAGGTTATACCTCATACCAAGCTTTTCGGCCCCAAAACTTGGACCGAACCACAAAAGGAGGGAGAGTATCAATATTTGTCAAAGATACCCACACATCTCAAGGTTGGTGGCACAGCACGAAGCATCAGAGACTATCCATGTGCAACTAACAGTGGGTAAAACTGCCTTCCAGTTTATAGCCTGCTACAGACCACCCTCCCAAACCCAGGAACCCCACTCGGCCTTCCTGAGAACACTGGAAAATATGAAGGTCTCTCCAAACACCATTATATTGGGCGACTTCAACTACCCAAACATAGACTGGGAGCATTACTCTAGCTCCAACACCCTAGCCCAAAGGTTCCTAGAATTTATAAACTCAAATGCTATGGAACAACTTGTTACCACTCCCACAAGAGGGGAAAACATACTGGACCTGATCATCACCAACATGGGGGCTCTATGCTCCAGACCAGAAGTGTATCCCTCACTGGTAAGATCAGACCATAAACTAATCCTCACTGGATATTCACATCCCGACCTCACCCGCTGCCCGGAAAACCACAGTGAAAAACTTCTCTAAAGCAAATTTCACACTCCTCAAAACCGAGGTGGAATCCTTCAAAGCCCCCAGGCCTGTGGCAAATACGGCCCAGACAGCAGAATCCTTTATAAATGCATTCTATGAACAACTTCAGGAATGCATGGATCATGCAATCCCAAATAAAACTAAGACCCAATCCTCCAAAGGCAGGCTTCCTGTCTGGTGGACCCCAGCCATAAACAAACTATACAATAGAAGGAAGAAGCTACTACATGATAGAGCAAAATCCCAAAAAGGGAAGACATCTCTGATCAGTATTAGCAAAAAACTATGGGCACTCATAAAATCGTCTAAGGCCAGTTTCAAGAGAAAAAATTGCACAGGACACTAAGGATAATCACAAGGCTTTCTTTAGTTATGTTAGGAACCTGGGTGGGAATTCCCAGATATGCTCAGAATGAGTCCAAAATGAGAAAAAATACACCAAACCCACAGACATTGCCAACATCCTAGCTGACAGGTTCAGTGCAACCCCCCCCCCCCCCACCAACAGGGCAAATATATATCCCAGCAGAGTGCTGCCCCCCTGACATCTCAGATGCTCAGGTAAGAGCCGCCCTCTCCAAAGCAAAAAAACACAACATCAATGGGACCAGACAGTGTCCCGGGCTGCGTCCTACATGAACTCCAAGAAGAGCTATACCCAAACATAGATCTACTGTTCAATCTCAGCCTTACTACAGGATATGTACCCAAAGAGTGGTGTACAGCAACAGTGGTCCCTCTCCACAAAGGTGGTGCCTCAATGGATCCTGGAAACTATCGCCCCATAAGCCTGACTAGCTTGGTCTGCAAAGCTATGGAAAGGATCATCACGGACCTCATAAATAAAGATATTGGGGACCTACAGACACTGGATTCTACCCAGTTCGGCTTTGTTAAGGGCAGATCCTGCCTCTTAAACCTGGTTGATTTCTTTGAAACAGTCACCAAGGCCATTGACGAGGGGAAGGTGGTCCACACAGCCTACCTGGACCTCGCAAAAGCCTTTGATACAATACCCCACTCGGGCATTATAGATAAGCTCACCAGCTTAAATATAAACCCCTATGTCACTAGATGGGTTGCAAACTGGCTCAAGGACAGAACCCACATGGTTAGAATTGCTGGAGCCATGTCAGACTCCAAACCAGTTACAAGTGGCGTCCCACAAGGCTCAGTCCTGGGACCTCTCTTGTTCGGTATATATTTCTCGGAGGTACAGGCCAACACGGAAGGACTGTGGCTGACCAAGTTCGCAGATGACTGCAAACTGGGCGCCATAACAGACTCTCCAGCCGACACAAGCATCCTACAAAAGGGCCTCATAGAAACAGACAACTGGTGCCAGAGCCATGGCCTCCAGCTAAACGCCAAAAAATGTATAGTCATCCCCTTTGGCAAAAACAAAGTGCCCACAAATTACCACATAGGTGGTAATCCATTAAGTACAGAAGTAGTAATTAGGGACCTGGGGACCCAAGTTGATAGCAATCTCTCATTTGAAAACCACGTGGCCAAAGTGGTTAGAAAAACATTTTATATAGCCCACATAATCATGAAGGGATTCACATCTAGATCAGGGGAGGTCATTGTGCCTCTTTACTCATCCCTCATCAGGCCCATAATCGAGTACAATGCCCCTTTTGGGATGTACCTTACCAGACACCTGCAGCAACTGTAAAGACCCCAAAAGTACCTCACCAAGAGGATCAATGGGCTCAAAAAGATGCCATATGCTGCCCGGTTAAAGAAACTCCAGCTCTACTCAGTGGCATACCGCCTGCTCAGAGGCGATCTGTGCCTGACTTATAAAGCCATGTCCAACCCGGAATTAATGGACATGCTGCACCTCAGAAAATCCAAATCCCATCAAGCTACGCGCTCGAGAGACTTGAACCTCAGCACTAAAATAAATAGGACATGCTGGAGGGACAGATTCATAACCCAGAGGGTCCCTTCACTCTGGAATAAAATCCCAGTCCAGGTTAGGCAGAGTCCCTCATTGACTCTCTTCAAGAGGAATCTTGATGAGTGGATAGGAGATCATAGGTTTACCGTGGGTATCACTTCTGTGTCACTGTTAGACAGAGGCACAGCATACTAACCTCGAAAAAGGGCATAGCAAAATTCATTTAAAATGGACGGAGAAAGCCAAACACACTCTGGGGCTAGGCTTATAAATGCCCTAGGACAGATAGCCTAGTACGAACCTATGAACCTATAAATGGCTATAATTTTGTCTAAGCCATTTGCTTAGTACTGGAAGAATTGTGGTTGGTCAGACGTTCAACACAGAGCACAGAGGACGACATTGGTACTGGAATAATCAGATATATCTTCCAGATGTCAGGAAAAGAAGCAAAGGGCAAGGATAAATCAAGGGCAGGTTTCAGTGTGGTGGTTATAAAGGTGTTGCATTCTTTAAGAAAGCTTGGCTATAGACCATCATTGACAGGCTAACGACATGAGGGGGGAATGCAAGTTTCTATTCTACACAGTAATATGGGAAAGAGAAGCTAAAACTGTGGTAAAAAAAAGGGGATAACAGTCTTGTTGGTCATTAGCAGTGTAATGTCTGCATCACATACAGGTCTGCCAGAAACTCCAAGCAAGAGTTTGATATTTATGTGGTACAGCAAACTTGTTCAGCGTCATATGGAGGACTGATGTAAAGTTGTGTACTTCTGAAACTTCATTTCTGTCTAAAGAAAAGCCCCTTCCTCCAGATCAGAGTATGAATATACTTCTGGAGAAGATCCTGTTCTTTTTGAAAGGTAGTGTCTAAAGGTGCAGGGATAAGGCTCTGGACCAGGGTTGGAATCACTGTTTGATGTTTTGCCAGGCACTCTTCAGCAAGACACAAAGAAAAAAAAAAAAAAACAGGAGCTTGAATCAGAATATTGGTTGCTGGGATGAAGGACATTAGGCCCGACTTCCCATTAGCTGCAGATGGAGAAGAGAGAGAGAGAAAAGCTGAGGGAAACAAAAACTGTAGCCAAAGACATGTCAGACTGAAATTAAAAATCCAGTCAAACTGGACGCACTGCAGAAAGGATCTGGAAATGCAGCCTTAGATGCCTGAGAATGGTATCCCAAGTGGCAGTCGATAAAACTTTGGAATCTCAATGGGACAATTTTAGGGCATAGAAGTATGAAGACCTAACTATAAAACTAAAGCCTGCTTCACAGTCATAATGGGAAGGGAAAAGGGTAAATGTCCTGGGGAGTTTCACTGTTGTCCGTTTCTGATGAGACCAGGAATACAGCAGATCTGCAAATGCTGGGCAAAAGTACAAATGAGGATTTGAAAGATGTATGTCATCGTGCAAGACGGAAGCGCTCCCCTTTATATGCTCCTTTGGATACCCACACACAAATGCTCATAAGCTAGCATGTTGACGAGGGTAAGACCATCACCAACTCATAGAAACCAGCTGGCTAAAGCATGAAGGATCTCCCACCTGTCTTTACTCCCTGTTTGCAAAACACCAAAGTTGGCATAGCCAAAAGGCTTCTTCCATCTGAAAAAGATAGCTCTGACATGGCAAAGGGTCATTCTGTGGTGTGCTCCAGTAATGGCAGCCCCAGTGGTTGAACACAGCCATGAGATGGGAAAAGGAGGATATGAGGTCAACAGCGCCTATGTAGCTTCACAACAGGATAGTCAAACCAACATTCACTGGGGGGAGAATGACTTTGCATTGGACTCCAATCCCAGAAAGCCACAACACAGCTTGGCAGGATTCAAGCAGAGTTGAGTACCCTTGGACCTCACTGGGATCACTAAAGCCTTTCACACCCTGTCCGTACCTTTAGAACTCAACGTTTTTTCCTCCATTATTCTTTTAACATACTCTTTCTTACAATACGCTGGTCTGTGCTCTAAAATGCCTTTCACGTTTAAAAACCCTCCAAAGCAGAGTCTAACATAAAACATCTAACAATGTTTGCAGCTTAAAATATTATGAAATTGCCCGAAAGAAGTCACTAAGAATGCAGATTTTTAGGAAGAACCTGGCTATCGCAAGCATATTCACTGGTGACATTCTCTGGATGACATGCAACATAAAAACAAACAAAAAAAATCTAAGGAGCACCAATTTAGTAAAATACAAACATGAACGTCAATTGCCAATTACTTAGTCTACAGAATTCTAAGCCTGGAACGAAGAGTAGAAATGGCCAACAAGCAGTACAGAATTCAGTGACCAATTTTTTTTTTTTTTTAATTTGTTGATCTGGTTAGTCCTTACTAGGCTACTGTACTATTTTCAGAGACCACCCAAGGTTACATTCATATTAACTAGGGAAAATCTGGCCATAGCACCAAAGAACCTTCCCTATACTTTTTTTTTTGTGCCATAGAACCTTTTACATCCACCTGAGCTACCACCAACTCAGGCAAATGGGACCACGGTTTAACATCTCATCCAGAGATCAGCTCACCCGGGAGTGGAGCACCTCCTGGTGCCGCACTGCAGTGTCAGTACTGGGAAATTAATCCAAGTACCTGGTGTGGGAAAAGAACTCAGACCTGCCTGATCTTCCATAACCAAAGGTGACCACTCTACCTGTTCAGCCAGTGGCATCACTGCCTTATTGACAACTTGACTATTCAAGTGTAAAAAGAATAGAGATGGTGCAGGTTATACTCCCTTCTACAACCACAAGTCAGATGATGCTGTGGGTGAAGGTAGGCATCCTGGTTCCAGGAAAGAGGAGGGCTGTCCTGCTTTGGGATTCTGTTTGGAACTTCCATCTATAAGCAGTAGAAATCCTAATATATGAAGTATGACTGCAGTATTCCTGTGATGAAACAGAGAGTAGAAGATTAGCACACTGTATGACTGCCCCCTTTGTAGTATTGTCAAGCAGCAGGAAAGTGAGAATGTGGTTTCAAGAGTTAAATACTACTGAAACACATACATGCCTGCTTATGGATGACAGTTATTCTATTCAGGCTTGTGTGGAAGCCAGAGCCTGTACTAACATCACAGCCACGACAGACACACACACGCTCAGAAATATGCCAATTCACCTGCAAGCCTGTCTCAATGTGTGAGGACAGCCATGTACGCCTGACAAAAACTCATGCAAACACTTATGGAAAAGGATGTCATTCATGTTTATTAAAATTCTGCAGATGAGTCATTTTGCCTTGCAATGTTTGGTTGACTTGACTAGTGGAACTGCTCATTAGAAAACACAAGAACATTTGTGATTTAATTTTGGGAGAAGAAATATCAATAACATATTCACAGTAAAATACAACATGCAGAACACACATTCAAACAAAAATAAAACATTTTATTTACAAAATATACAAGGCTCTAAAAACAACTAACTATCATCTATCTGCTTTTGGTAAAAAGAACCGGCTGCTTTCCTTTGAAGTCTGTTCTCACATGAGACTTTCTTCTCTTTGCCTGGATTAATTTGCGCTGTAAATTAACAGTCTGAATGTATTCAGGTTTATACACCTGCTTTTCTTTGGCATTTCCATTTTCTGTACAATCAGAAACAGTACCTTTCTTTAAAGGTGGTTGCTCTGCCAAATCCTGAGTGCATTCACCACAACGTTTCCTGTTTCCAGCCAGTGCGTCAGAAGGCTCTTTACCCTGCAGCGTGTCCTTGTCTGTGGTTAAAGTGATGTTTGTCATTTTTCCTTTAATTTTCATTATAGTCTCTTCCTAAGAAGGGGAGGGGGAGAGTTAATGTATACTAATCAGGATTGTATTACTAATTTAAAACATAATGCATTAACAATTTACAATTTATTATAGAGCATATATTACAACAGGAATGAATACACTTTGCAGCCTTCCTTATGAGAGCTACGCAAGACAGCAAAGTAAAAAAATAGCAGTCCACACATTGAACACATAACTGCTAAACAGAGTGCATTAAGTATATTAAGGCAGGCATTTGTACGATGGTGGCAAGTCACATACCACTGAGGTGTAATTATTCCTCCTAAGTGTGCAATATGATCCCTTTGGTGTCCCAAAACATATAAGCTGAAAGTCAGTCAAAAGACAGCAACTTCAGAGCAATTTTATACCTTCAAAGTACTTTTTGCCTTCCATCTCCCATACTCCCTTGTAATGTGAGATACAGACTACTCTAAATCACATAAGGGGAACACATTTGGATATATCTAAACCTCAGATTTGGTACATGGTGGCATTCCTTTACACCTACAGCATTTAGTTCCACTACTGAGGATCACAGTTGCATCATCCTGTTGAGACATACTGTCCACAGTAGTTAATGCACCAAAGACAACCTACATGGATTACGGCAAACTGAGTGCATAACCTGTTGCTACAAATAAAACATGCAGACGTACCGTTTTTAATGAGTCAATATTCAAGCAGACCCTCTGCAGTGACCTGACCACTTAAACTTCATACACAGTCACCATCTTCCTTTACAGTACAGAGCATATGGTCACTACATCCATCACTGACCAAAAACTACAGGAGGTCTGCCACAAGGCTCACCACTGGTAAAGTTTTCACTGAGAATATTGTCATTGTGCAAAGTAAGCAAGTTTAACATGAAGAGCCTTGCTGTGTAGTAACTAACTAGACACATACATGCCTGTTCTTTGCAGGAAAGTAGCTCTGTCATCTCCCTTCCCATTGACTAGTCCCAGTTACTAAGTTGGCCACTGTCCTTTCTCGACCAACAGATTACACTGTACATGTCAGTTACTTAGTCTCTCTAGCTACCTGGTGTCTGCATTCAGTAAACTAAAGAAAATCAGTTCTACTTTGGCCTCTCCTCGTTAAACACCATGTACCAGCTTTAAATGGACTGCTCTCTCGAATAATTCATCTGAGGGTGGGAAGCCCACTAAGCTTTCTCTTGACCAATGGATTATACTGCAAATGCCAGTTAAGTAGTCTCTTTAGCTTCCTAGTTTCTGCATTCAGTAAATGAAAGAAAACCTGTTCCATTTTGTGCCTTCTTGTTAATTTTTCAGTACCAGCTATAAACATTAAACAGCTAATAGCTTTGCTTAACCTGTCTATATCCTCATAAATAGGTCAATTCAGGAATCACATATTCCCTCTCTCTGGAGAAAAAAAATTGCACAAATCCCTCTACACAAAGGAGGGAACTCAACAGACATCCCGAACCTTAGACATATAATAATTGTAGTCCTCTGCTCCAAGACAAAAACAATTTCTAAACTAATTCCTGCAGAAAAGACTCTTATCCCCCGGACAACACAGCTTCGGTCTCTCCCACAGTACTAGCACAGCTTCGGTATCTCCCACAGTACTACCACAGCTTCGGTCTCTCCCACAGTACTACCACAGCTTCGGTCTCTCCCACAGTACTAACACAGCTTCGGTCTCTCCCACAGTACTAACACAGCTTCAGTCTCTCCCATAGTACTAACACCATACTTATAATTTTTATAGGTACTGTCAATAAAGTTAGAGTTAATGGCGAGCTATTCTACTCCTTATTAATAAATTTGTCTAAAGCCTTTGACACAGTTTGTCATTGCCAACTAATTCAAAGGCCCTCAAATAGCCCTATCTCAACCCATCTTTCTATAGTTCAAAATGTAATTGTCCAGTAGGTATCAGTCAGTAAAATGGGACTCCAGCCTCTCCCCGTACCTTCCAGTCAACACTGGTGTACCACAAGGCTCTATCCTTGGTCTCCTCCTCTAATATTCTAACGCCTTTCACACATCCACACATCAGGCCTCCTTGATACGAAATGCAAATGACTCCACACTGATTTGCACAACCGACAACCTGGCACATCTCCAATAACTATTTAAGAAGCTTTAACGGCCACTGAAAACGTTTTTAACTCACAACTCATGCTCAACATCCCCCCCCCAAAAAAAACAACTACTTTTTTCCTCTAAATCCTTCCTCTCAAGGAAAAAATAAAAATACTCTAATACAACCACTGAAGTCACTTCTCATAGCAAATTATTACTGATAACAGTGGATGATTATCTTAAATTCAACCTGAATATAAAAAACTGCAAAAAGATTCACTAAAAACTAGGGATGTTTTAGAGTCAAATACTCTCTCACCAATGCATTTAAAACTACATTTGCCACTACTTACCTTCTCCCCTCACTACTTTGTCGCTCCTATCCTTACCAACATACTTGAACAACAGTATAAGTGGTTACATTTGCAGCAAACACCTCTTTCAGAACTCACCACTGTATAGCACTAAATAGCTTAAAGTGGTTAGAACTACCAAACCAATTAACATATACATAGCTTATCATCATCACTAAATACCATTTCACAGAGCTATGCTCCCAATCAGTCATTACGATCCAATGACCAAATCACCCCTCAAATGTGCCGGGCACGGTCTGTACTCATACCATGTTAAGACCTGGAACTCCTTATCTTTATCTAATCACTTCAATCCGGGCACGGTCTGTACTCATATCGTGTTAAGACCTGGAACTCCTTATCCTTATCTAATCACTTCAATCCGGGCACGGTCTGTACTCATACCGTGTTAAGACCTGGAACTCCTTATCTTTATCTAATCACTTCAATCCGGGCACGGTCTGTACTCATACCGTGTTAAGACCTGGAACTTCTTATCTTTATCTAATCACTTCAATCCGGGCATGGTCTGTATTCATACCATGTTAAGACCTGGAACTCCTTATCTTTATCTAATCACTTCAATCCGGGCACGGTCTGTACTCATACCGTGTTAAGACCTGGAACTCCTTATCTTTATCTAATCACTTCAATCCGGGCACGGTCTGTACTCATACCATGTTAAGACCTGGAACTCCTTATCTTTATCTAATCACTTCAATCCGGGCACGGTCTGTACTCATACCATGTTAAGACCTGGAACTCCTTATCTTTATCTAATCACTTCAATCCGGGCACGGTCTGTACTCATACCATGTTAAGACCTGGAACTCCTTATCTTTATCTAATCACTTCAATCCGGGAATGGTCTGTACTCATACCGTGTTAAGACCTGGAACTCCTTATCTTTATCTAATCACTTCAATCCGGGCACGGTCTGTCTTCATACCATGTTAAGACCTGGAACTCCTTATCTTTATCTAATCAGTTCAATAAACTCCCTTCAGTCCTTTAAAATTCCTTTCAAAAAAATTCCGAACAACCTGCCAGCCACATATATATGTACCCCCCAGAAAATAAAGCAGATACAATAAATAAAAACACTTTAAATGCGCATAAAAAGATGTGTAGTGTTGTATATCTCAGTTCAGAGTTGTAGTCAACGCCCCTAGTAATAAAGTAGGAAGAAACACTAATACAGTAAAAGCAGATGAATAAAGTGCTAATTTTTTTTGGAAAGTTCCCTTGTCAGATTCTTTCAAACGAGAGTCATGTGAGTCAGGTATTTCAGCTCATGAACCGCAAATGTCGAAGCTTAAGTTCACTATCCAAATATGTCTAATGCCCTAGACTCCCTGTTAGGGAGATGGACAGAGGTACTGTCCTTGAAAAGCTCCTTATTAATGGCTGCTGCTACCACCATGGCATCTACTGGGGGGACTCTTACTCCAATGTGTCCCAATTCTAGGGGATACAAGAATTTTATCAGGTTTTCTGGCTCCAAGGAAGTGCATGACTTGCACTCTATGTTGAGGTGGTCTGCCGCCAAACAGTAAATGCACAGATTGTGCTGATTTTGAGGGAAAATTTTGTGCCCACAATCAGATATCTTGTTGGCCCATCCTAGAAGACAAAACACAAAGCATCTTCACCTTACTAAAGAAAAATACAGCAAAACGCTAATTCTACTCTGTAGCAGCACACAACTTCATAAGGAAGATATATAATTACTAGATAAAGATAAAAAATAGATTTTTTTTAAGTTTTTTTAGCTAGGGGAGAAAGGGTGTGATGAAGTCTCCCACAAAAGTTAACAAACTTTAAAAAAGCACAAAGGTATCTAGAAAATATAACAAGGTACTAAGAGCAGAATACAAGAATAGTCATTCTTGAGAAATATTCAAAATCTGAAAGTAGTACAATCACTTACCTGAAATGAGCACCAAGCCCTCGCATATCACATCTTGACCATACAGGTGGCACATGAGATTGGAAATATTAAGAACAAGAGGGAATTATGGGGAAGGCAGAAACCTGAGCCCCGGATCCAAGAACCTGAAAAAGATGTAGAGGTTGGATCCAACTGATTCCATAACCCACACAGATGGAAAAGACAAATCCCATAACAACACATATGTGCACACAACGGTAGTTTACTTGAGACAGGCCACTGTAGTGTGCAGCTGTTGGGATTTAAAATTTTAGAAACTGTGGTGAACAAGGACTCCAGATTCCTCTATGTTTTAAGATTAAAGTCGAATTAACCTCTTTGCATAACACTTTCTGTGCTACTGTATTCAGAGCTAAGACGGTGCATTACCCAGTGTGACTCTCATGAATTAGGCAAACACAGTCTGAAAGCAATAAATCTCATACACTTTCATGAGTAACTGCAAAGTCGATCACCTTTCTGAAGTGAGTACACAGCCCTGAAACAAACTGAGTGCAAGACGATTAGATGCAGCCAGTGTGGAGGAGCTTCTCAAAACAGTATTAATTTACCTGTTATATCCTTGTTACAGGACAATTAAAATTTGTAAGTTGTCTTGAACAAATCATGCGGTAAAATCTTCCAGGGAGGCAGGAACTACAGGAATGCGGAAACAGCAATGGCTCAAAAGTGCCAAAGCGGCCCGACACACGTTTACCAACCATTACAGAACTTTGGTCACATAGTTAAATTATTTCACTGTACCAGATTACAAAGTAAGCCATGCTAAAAAAACAAAACACCATTCTCAAATATTAGTAACAAGCACTTGCCTAGCTTTCCAAGCTAACACCAGAATATTTTAATTTAAATAAGTAGGCAATAACAATAAATTCAACTCCGGAGCTCCACTAAGATGCAGCGCTAAGGGACTAGTCTCCTCACTGAACATGATATGCTGAATGTAAAGGCACAAATAACTAAAATGAAAAGGAACAAACTTTTGATAAAACAAGGATGTAACAGCTACTATATAAACTCAGAAATTCCTCAGTACCAAAGAACAGTCAACAGCCTTCAATATAGAAGTAGGTTAATCCAATGACAATATGTACAATAAGCCACACATGAAAGGAGTACTCCCTTCCAAAACAAATTTTTTAAGTGTACAACAGAGCAGAACATAGGAAGGTGCACTGCACGACTTCAGTCACAGAATATCACTGGCACTAGTTATACCAACAGCATATGACAGCTTCAGTAAGAAGGTGCACTGCACGACTTCATTCATACAGTCACTAGTACTAGTTAACCAACACCATATGACAGCTTCAGTAAGAAGGTGCACTGCACGACTTCATTCATGGACAGTCACTAGTACTAGTTAAACCAACACCATATGACATACCTTCAGTAAGAAGGTGCACTGCATGACTTCATTCATGGACAGGCACTAGCACACCAGTTATACCAGCACCATATGACACAGCTTCAGTAGGAAGGTGCACTGCATGACTTCATTCATGGACAGTCACTAGCACAAGTTATACCAACACCATATGACATAGCTTCAGTATGAAGGTGCACTGCATCACTTCATTCATGGACAGTCACTAGTACTAGTTATGCCAACACCATATGACATAGCTTCAGTAAGAAGATGCACTGCAGGACTTCATTCATGGACAGTCACTAGTACTAGTTATGCCAACACCATATGACATAGCTTCAGTAAGAAGATGCACTGCAGGACTTCATTCATGGACAGGCACTAGCACACCAGTTATACCAGCACCATATGACACAGCTTCAGTAGGAAGGTGCACTGCATGACTTCATTCATGGGCAGTCACTGGCACAAGTTATACCAACACCATATGACAGCTTCAGTAAGAAAGCGCACTGCATGACTTCATTCATGGACAATCACTAGTACTAGTTATGGCAACACCATATGACATAGCTTCAGTATGAAGGTGCACTGCATCACTTCATTCATGGACAGTCACTAGTACTAGTTATGCCAACACCATATGACATAGCTTCAGTAAGAAGATGCACTGCAGGACTTCATTCATGGACAGTCACTAGTACTAGTTATGCCAACACCATATGACATAGCTTCAGTAAGAAGATGCACTGCAGGACTTCATTCATGGACAGTCACTAGTACTAGTTATGCCAACACCATATGACATAGCTTCAGTAAGAAGGTGCATTGCACAATGCACTTGTAAAAAAACATTCTTCATTTTAAGCGAAGTACTAGCAAAGTTCATGGATTCTACTTTAGGACATGGATAACTGCTCTTGAAAAAGGATTTTTCAAATGTGTT